>NC_060155.1:10231661-10238917 GCF_021292245.1 Micropterus dolomieu | reverse complement strand
AAGGAAGTTTTTCCTTGCCTCTGTCGCCTAGTGCTTGCTCTTGGTGGGAATTGTTGGGCTTCTGTAAATAACATCATAGAGTATGGTCTAGACCTGCTCTTTTATGAAAAGCGCTGTGAGATAACTGTTGTTGTGATTTGGCACTATATAAATAAAATTGAATTGAATTGAAATTGAATCCTGAAAGCTCAGTATTGACTTCCATGTTCAGTGTACAATTGTTGCCCCTTTTCTTAATGCAGTATAATAAAACATAGCTCTCATAAACAGTACTCACAATTAGTCGGGCAGTATCCCCAGAGTTCGTGTTCATATTTAGTTTCAACCGCACACCAAAGACGTTTATTTGAGGAGTCTTGCGTTGTGCAGTCTGTGTACCACCGGTCTTTGTACTGGAAGGGAAACATGCAGGTCCTACCATTTGCATTTCCTCCAATGGTGTAAAGTTCTGAAAAGACATAACTAAATAAAAACTTGATTTCTTTTATCAACACTTGTAGTAATTTACAGTTTATTAGAATATTTTACCACATTACATTACTTCCCCAATTATGCTGCAAAATAATAAAATTCTGAGTCTTTCAATGTATCTTTTTCACACCTTTTATTTCCAGAGATACACAAGAAACTCTGCTGAGAGAAAATATTATTCATTGAAAGATTTACAAAATATTGGCACACTAATTTGTGGTTATGAGTCAGTGTAGACAAACAACTCAGTACCTCTGTATGTTCTTGTGCAAGCACCACTGGACGTCCCTGAGATTGTGAGGTGGTTATTGGGTCCAATTGTTTTGGAGAGAACTGCTGTTCCATCTGCAGTAAGCTCAATGTAAAGCTCTCGGCCTTTGAGGGCAAGCACTGTGTTATTCTTGCATTCCCACTTTTGGAGTTCGCTGTTTTCATCACAATTGTAGAGGCTTACTTCACTTCCCACACTTTTCCCCTGGACTCCCAGGCACTTATTTTCATATTGAACTATAATTCGGTCACCAGTTGTCCAGCGTAATATGTCAAAGCAGTGGTTGTAATATTTAACCAAACAAAAACCAGTGGCCTTGTTAGTTAGGTGGAACAATGAATCTGTAGGGAAAGATTGTTCAAAGAATGAATACACAGTTCTGTTTGTTAGAACGCAGAAGAAATCAGAAAATCATCTGAACAACAATCTTTCATTGGAGTCGATTCAGTTGTCTAATTTGATTCTATATTACATGGACAATATGACTGACTATTATTCACAGAGTAAACAGAAATGTAATAGGCAAATAAAGTTCTTATAATTAGAATCCCCATCACCTCAATATTGAACTGTAACAAATTTATATCAAGAAGGGCACTTTGAAAGCGCAGACCTCCGCCAAGGCCAATAGTCGAGTTTCTATGATATTCAGATTTGCAAGCCAACCATAATATATGGCTGGATATATTTCCAAAATTATTAGAATTACAGTATATCAAAATATGGTTGTGCCTAGCTAAAGCAACATCTCAGCTCAAGTGACCTCTTGCAATGTTTACAAAAGTGAAAAATAATTTGTGTATCCGCCCCTTGATTTGGATCTGCTCCAAAATGTAATAGGTTAAAAACAGGGTAACAAAGCCGACACACTGGCACATGGTAAAGGACACAACAGCCTCACGTAGTTTGGTATATTAATCAAGTGCATGCCATAACTACTCTGAACCCACAAACTGCTTAAAATTAAAAGTTTGAATACTGTACCATCAGAAGCCAAACAGTGTAATGTTTGGATGAGGAGCACAAAGACTGTACGAGTTATCTTCATTGTTAGAATTCTTCTATGTCTTACAGCAGAAGACCTAATCCTTGCATTGTGTGCAGAGGATTTGTGAGTTGTGTGAATGATTTTGGGAAGATTGCACTTTTAATACCACTTGACCAATCCTGCCACGTCATGACTTATTTTGTTCTTTTTTATGAATCATAATCATGTTTCAGACATATTTGTCAACTATTCAGACGAACAGGGGGGAAGCTTTTCCTGTAACCCATGCTGAAATTGGTGCACGTGTTTGGTTTCTTTAGTAGCTTTTAAATGTAAGCTACAGTAAAAACAGCAGTAGAACAACTTCAACAGTGATTACAAATCAGAAAATGCTAACATTCCATAAATAAAAGTTAAAACAAAGGTGTAGTACAGTGACAATTAATCTATACTTCTCTGAATCCAATTCCCTGTCAAATTATTAACATTGATTAATGACACTGCTTCATGTCAGGAAGAAACCAGAAAACCTATGAAAAAGAGGAGATAATAATAATAATCTCCCCAAAAAATGTATTTATGAATCTACAGTTAACGTCTTGATTTCCCCACCATATAGAACGACGAGTTACTCAAATAGTCAGTGGCATAGCCACACATGATTCACACAGATTCTAGTAAACAGGGGGTTTTGGCCAGTTGAACTTGTTCTTCATGAAGTCAACATTATTGTGCAATAGTTCACAGAAGGAAGCCATCATAATGCTGACTATTCTTTTATTTTGTCTCTGTAAGTGAATGCAAACTTCTCAGGAATTGATTTACATGAACAACTTTATTCACAACTTTAATAGCAGTAGTAGTACAATTCTTGGACATGAATTACCGTGTAGTATTTTATGGAATGTCTTGTTTGATAATTTAGTTGTTACAGTCTAGAAATCATACTCAGCAGACAGAACCCAGGACCTACAGGTTTGGTAAAAATAATATTTACTAGGATGAAATGGGTGGCGCGGTGGTGTAGTGGTTAGCACTGTTGCCTCACAGCAAGAAGGTTATGGGTTCAATAGCCAGGGTTTTATTGTCTGCTAGCTCTAAATGTGTGTCTAAGCATAGGGTGTTTCAGTTTTTCAGTAATCTGTCTCACACTCGTCTCAACATTTACACTTCTATTTTAATCAACACTAAGTGCTGGACTCTAGGCTCAGTGAAGAAGGATAGATGGAAATGACCTTAACCGAATGAGAAGAAAGTTAAATGACCAGGCAAAGGTGTTCAACGCCGGAGAAACCTCAGAGATTTGAAATTTGATGGGCGGAGCTTCTGAGGGAGCACTGAAGGGAGGGGTGTATTTGCATTGGCAGTTGATTTCAAATATTAACAATCATCCTGCAGAATCACTTAAGCTGTGCAAACACTGCAAGACTTTAGAAATATTGTTTTATTCCAACTCATGTAGGTGCTCACACTGTACGTGTATAAAACAGCCTGTCGGCCCAGTCCAAAAAATATATTTGAATGCTCCGAGGGAGGTAGAAGTTTGTTTGTTAGTAATGATGCTAACAGGGCAGAAACGTGCTGCCTTGATCAGTTGTGCGCTGAAACGTCTAAAAAAGAGGCACTAGTGTATATTGATCAGGAGGCTCGGAAGATGTGGACAGCATGGCATGTTAACATTGCAGAGAAAATTGGAGGTAAACTAGCTATGTTTTACTGTACAGACTGTTAACTTCATTGCGAGCGTTGTGTTGGCATGGCACTTTCAGACGCCGATCACAGGCAGTGTGAGAAAAAAAAGGCACTGATTGTTGGGAATCCACTCGTGGTTCTGTTTCAACTATGCAAGAGCCTGACTACAGCACTCTGACTGTCCGACGGCTGTTCGGGAGCAGGGACTCCTCGCTACCCCACTGTTCTCTAAAATGATCATTTTTTCCGTTTAGGCTACTGTACTTCATGGACTTCTTGACTATACTTTCCCAACACATATGTGATGAGTAATACTCACTCTATGATAATGACTTATACAGTGCAAATGCTATACTGTATAGTTTGTGTTTTACCATCTGCCAAATGGTTTGGCTTGATGGATGTCATGATAGAAAAAGAGGAAGTGGCTTCTGTGAATCAAAGCAGTTGGGCAACATCGAGATTAGAGTCCAGTAAGGAAAGAAGCCAGCTAAAGACAGTTGAACAAGTTGCTTCTGTTTCAGCACAATTTGGCTAAGCCATTTCAACACCCGTAAGGGGAGGTAGCGTGGGTGTATGGGGGCAGCCAACCCAGGGCCTCGGCTGGGTAGGGGGCCCCCTACAGGGGCCACAAAGTTTATGTCAGTTGTTTGTAGACACAACCGGACGAGAAAGCTGCATGCAGTTCACTTCCAACATTAAAATTCAGCTGTTTTTATCAAATGAAACAGTCACTTCACTTTGGTTTCATTGGTAAAAAGGAGCGGAGAGGGACAAAAATTCAGCCCTGGCACTGTAGCCACATTATCACCCATCCCCACTCACGAACTCACATTCACTAATTAGGCTACATTTGTGTACAGATAGTGAAATAATATGAGCAGTAGGCCTACCGTATCTAACAGATTTGTAACATTTAATGTATGTGGCTGGCACACAATGCTCAAGAGCACACGTTTATAACAAATTTACACATACAGTTAAAACAATGGCTGTCCATCTGAGTATGATGTAGAGTCTGTGTGCTCTCTGTCTGTTTGTCTGCTGTTACTCTCTTTCTCTAATTAAGAGTTGATTACAAACCAAATATTTGTGTGTCACTGTTCTATCTCACACAGGCTTCGCCCTCTATTGGACTCTATGAGTACTACCTCCTCCAATCACACGCACGCAGTTGCCCACTGAAATTTTATCGTGCACGTAGCCGACCAATAGGACGTCGCTACCGATACGTGTGTGACATATAAATTGCGGTATCCCTACTGCCTCAGCAACTGCAAACTGCTCACTGAATTCATCACCTCCACAGATAGAGTCGCCACTTCTAGAAAATTATCTTTGCACCTGGGCGAGGTGACCCATGTCCTGCCCGGACGAGTCCCCCCCAACCCAACGCCAGCCAACCTGCAGCTGGGGAAGGGAGCGACTGGCCAAGTGACCATTCTGGAGGGAGAGAGGCCTACTGACGCTTTTACATGTGCTGCTTGTGTACACTATGGTAAGGCTTTTGAGTGGAACATGTTAATTACATTCCTCAAAGAGCTAAGTTAACTTCTCTCATCAAAGAGCTAACTCCTGGGGTGAGGCTAATGGTTAGCCCTGCAGCCTTGTGTTCACGAGGCCACACAAGCATCACCACAGCTTATGTACACTGTGGTGATGCTTGTGAATGTTCACAAATTCAATTCTTAAAAGTGCTAATTCCCCACCACCAACCCCATCCCATTGAGCTAGCTGTGTCGAACGCGCCACTGTGCTCACCGACGCTAAGCTATGGACTCCGCAGCCCACGTCCGCAGTCCAGTGAAAAGTCAGGACAGTCCAGGTGTTAATGGTCAGGCCAAGCCCCTATCAGTCCAGCGACCTTCTCAGGGGTGTCCCACCATTCTGTCACTAGGTGATGTGGTGGTCGGGGCTTTGGCCCGCCTGTGGCTGACCGGGTTGGCGTGGACAGTCATCGTGCTCCACCCACTGTACCCATAGAGTCCAGTAGAGGGCGGAGCCTGTGATACAGAATGAAGGTTATGATATGGTAAGCCTAGTTTTATAAGCACAGGCGGAGCCCTCTACCGATGTCCCTGCCGCTCTGACGCCGTCTGCTGAAGAGGCGGTTGGATGCTGAGGCAGTAGGGGCACGAATTGGTTGCGACGTCCTATTGGTCGGCTACGTGCACGATAAAATTTCAGTGGGCAAGTGAACGCGTGTGATTGGAGGAGGTAGTACCCATAGAGTCCAGTAGAGGGCTCCACCTGTGCTTATAGAACAAGGGTTACCATATCGTAAGCTTCGTTTTCTTCCTACCTCTACAACACCCCTCCTTGTCTCTGCTAGTCCTACAGTAGCATTCTTCCTCACAGCACTGGTACTAGAAGAATAGGGATTTCTGGCTGTACTGATTCCAGCTACATCGTAGTTCATGAAAACAGTATGGGATGTAAACATTGCACATACACAACACATAACCTGGAATGAGCTCCTTAAAGGGCCAGTTTGCTGGTTATCTCTAATGAGGTGTGTTAATGTAGGCAGTGTGGATGCCAAGTAAGTAAATACTAACTTACCAGTTCAGAAGAGGGGAAAGAAAACAAAGACAACAATTAAATGAAAAAATCTTTCTAGTTTTCTTAAGGCGTCCACCCAAAGAGAAACTTATTCATTTTATTATTTTATATTTATTTTTAAGTTTGCAAAAAGTTTGCGCAGAGCTCTAGGGTCAGCAACTTAAATAAATAAATAGACAGGGAGTACCCCATCCTTTACTCAAACAATCATTGGCTATCAGGACTTGATCACCACATTGATTGGTTTTTACATTACTTTTCCTTTAATGGGTAAATAGTCCTTCTGTCCAGTAGTTGAAACACCCCTTTGCCTCAGTTCACAAAAAAAAATCCTAATAAGGTAATAAAACATATCATGCAGGTCTCTGTAAGTCATGTTAGTATAATCCTTTAAATGTTTAATGCATAAAGGCCAAATATAGTTGGCCACACTTTTCAAACAAAATAAATGAACATCCCTTCTCTTACATAATCTTGAATGCATACACAAATAAAAAAAATATTAGTTTTAAATGCATCACTCCAATGCAGAATACATTTAATCAGTTCATGTCAACACTCAAACATTCTGTTCTCTTCATCTGTTTCTGACTTCAAAAGGAGAGAAAGGCCTCCCTTGCTTCTATTGTCACAAATGAAGATGCTTGTCTCTTCAAAACTGTTGATATCACATTAGCAAATAGTGCCTTCTTTGCTGATCAAAACAATTATTCAGACATTATCAGGGGATACATGTAAAATGTGTTATCTCAAAAAACAAATTTTAAAATGTATTAATGAATATTTTAAACTATATTATAAACTAAAATAGATTTAAAAGATGAAAACTCTTGACCCTCTTCTTATTTTCACGCCTCCCTTCATGTGAGGGAGACCTTTTTTATTTATCTAAAGAGTCAAGTGGCCAGCAAGAGCAGACTTTCACTTCCTCTTTACTGGACATCAACATCTAATCTGAAATATGGTCATGCACAACCATAAGTCTCCGGAAGCCGAGCAAAGGTCAGTGTACAAGAGACTGCAGAGACACATTAAAATATAACAGTATATCAAGCAAGACATTTATCTTTTTTTTTAACAATATATTTATTGATTTTTCTGCTTTAACAAAGAATTTTGTATAAAAGCATTACACAATGAACCAGCTATAACCACCAACAAAGCACACAAAAACCAAAAGGACAGCAAAAATCACTTCAGGAGTAAACCTCATATATATATATATATATATATATATATATATATATATATATATATATATATATATATATA
>NC_060155.1:10213862-10231628 GCF_021292245.1 Micropterus dolomieu | reverse complement strand
CACACAAACACACACACACAAATCCTCTTAAGATAGAACAGAAGAGATGCTAGGCACGCACACACACACAACCCCCCCCCCCCCAGAAAAAATAATGTAAAAATTGCCTTTCACAGTAGTCTGAGCCATTAGAATAGATCTTATGGAATAAGTAATAATTGGGACAACTTTCTGATGACCCACAGTGTCATAAGACAGTCCAGTAAATCTTGCCTGCACCTCAAGACAAGAAAATACTGCCAACCAGAGTCCCGTTAATTAGCCAATATGTCACCCACTGCACTTTGCTCAATACAATCCAAAAAAGGTCCCCAAACCTTTTCAAAAGTGTTTTGTTTACCCCTAACCATGTATGTAATATTTTCCATTGTTATGCAGGAAAACATCTCTCTCAGCCAATGAGCAATGCTCGGCCTGTTAGGCGTTTTGCTTGCAGTAAGCACATATCTATAAGTGTTAGTATCTGATTTTTCAAATGCAGGTTGATTGGGTACAACCCCAAAATAAACACTTTGGGATGGAAAGGTAGCTTCACTGATACCATTTGGAATATCATATGTGATACCTTCTTCAAAAATTCGTACATTTTTCCACAATTCCACAGGCAATGAAACAGGGTCCCTTTGGAATGATTACACTTGTAGCATGTATCTGGAATAGTGTTATTAAATAAATTTAACTTAGCCGGGGCTACATATGTTCGCATTAACCAATTGTATTGTAGAAGGTTCAGCCGAGTATTCACAGTCTGAGTCTGAGCCTTAGTACAAATACTACTCCATTCTTCCAAGGAAATGCCCTCCTGAACATCATCTGTACTAGAATTCAGTTTGTTCACAGACGATTCAGTAGAGCTAGACTCAAGCATATTGTAAATAGTTGAAATTCTGCCCTTATCATTACTTTGGGTTGAAATGAAATTTTCTAAAATGGACAAAGGGGGTACTGCCAGATTTTGTTTCTGGGAAGCAGAGAGAAAGCTCCTCAGCTGTAAATATTGAAAATAATGTTTGCTAGGAATATCATATTTTGCTGTGAGTTCTTCAAATGACAGAACAATGCTTTCTCTATACAAATCTTGAACTTTTCTTAAACCTTTATTGGCCCATTTTTGTAAACCCGGGTCATTTTTCAAGTTTTGGTAGCCCCAGATAGGGCTAAAGCATGATAAGGAATGCTTTTCACCAAGAAGGTTCAGCACCAAACCTTGATCGTATTGAGAACAAAGGGATTATTTGTTTGCTTTTAACATCAGCTGAGTAGATGTATAGGTTGAGGGGAAATTAGGGTACAAATAAGGACATTTCAATCCCCATCCAGCATGGGAAAGCTTTACAAATGAGTACATAGCAGAGCTGTGCTACCCATTAGTTTTTGAATTTTGAATTATTTATTTTATATCCCGAAAACACCCCGAAATCATTAATTAGGTTCAAGAGCGTAGGTATGGAATTGTGCAAGTCAGTAAGAAACAAAATCACATCATCAGCAAAGAGGGCAATTCAATGGTCCATCTGATCTATTTTGAAGCCTGAGATATTGGGGTGCGATTTAACAGCCATAGCCAGAGGCTCAATGGCAAGAATAAACAGGAGAGGAGAGAGAGGGCAGCCCTGCCTAGAACCTCTACAAATATCAAAGGGTTTAGATACCATATTGGTAGTAAGGATCTCTGCCGTGGGATTTGTATATAGTATCTTTACCATCTGCAAAAGCTTTCACCACAGCCAAAGCGAGTTAATACATCAAAAAGGTAGGGCCACTCAACCCTGTCAAAGGCGTTCCACGTCTAAAGACAGGATTGCAATGTTACGCACCTCCCTTCTAGCATATAGAATATTCAGCACTCTCCTAACATTATGAAAACCCTGGCGGCCTTTTATAAAATATATTGGACTCTAGCTCAAAGACTTGTGAGCATCTCTGGATCTCTGGATCTCTCTCTGGAAAAGGATCGCCCCACTGGTTCAAATATCTCCCACACACAATCTAGAAAAGCCATACTGCATTTTATGAAGGAGTTGAATTTAACAGAGATTTGGAGGTAACTGAAACCAGATGATGTGGTTTACTCCTGCTACTCTAGCACTCATTCGACCTTTTCCCTAATCAATTATTTCTTAATCTCAGCAACTTTATTTCTCTGAAATTGAGGATTGTTTCTATGATACTATTGTTATCTCTGACCATGCTACAGTATCTCTTATATTTTGACTCTGCTTTAGTGGCTGATCCGCTAAGATGACGCTTTCATCCCAAATGGCTGCAAAATACAAGCTTTATTGACAGGAGATTGATCTATACTTTTCAATTAACACAACCCAGACTTCAGCTTACTGGCACTTATTCTTTTCCACCTCAAGCACTGGTTTAGCTCATGACTCGGAGCTAGGCCTGTCTTACCTTTCCCTGTTACATCAATTAATATTGCATGCTGTATATTATTATTACTGCTTCTTACGTACATATTCAACATAGTGAGTGTCTGCACTGCCTGAATTCTACCAGAAGTAGAACAAGAAGAACGTAGTGACGAAACGTGCTCTGTTTGTCCGTTTTCAGCTACTGTATAAACACGAGGACGCAACATGGCGATGTCATGGGGACGTTGAGGGGGGACCCGCGGTTATGTAGATATAAATGGCTCATTCTAAGGCAATAAAAACAAAATGGTTAATTATGTAAGGTTTTTACACACCACTGAAACATAGTTATGGATCTTATTGCATTTCTGTCAATAGAGCCTCAGAAATATTACACACTGAACCTTTAAATGTGAGGTGTGTGTATCTGTAAAGTAAATAAACCAAAACAAGATATGGCAGTTGGGGGGATCAAGCCATGGTCAACGTCTGAGTTGCAGAGAAGAGAAGAGAGTGGAGTTTGAGCAGGTGGACCTTTATCACCACATCCGGAATCACCTCAACAGAACAAAGATGGTTAGTGAGGTTTCACTCCCATAGAGTGGCCTGAACCACACAGGGGCCGTCATAACTGGCAGTACAACCCATAGTATGTCTACCGTAAAAGGGAACGGGGCACTGGGGCGTACAGGACGAGGGAGAGGAGGTTGTGGAAGTGACCTGGTGATCCGAGATTGTACAGAAAAATAGAAATGAATGAAAATGAAATGAAAAATAGCATATTCTCAATATTTCAGAGACCCCTCAAAATATCACAAATCATGTTTCCAGGGGAGCTTATTTCTTATTAAGAGAAGCCAAGTTCCCATGGCTCCCCTGTAGTTTGAACCCTGGTCATAACCTCGAGAAAAAACCCTTAATAAACATATTCGGGTATTTTCCTAGATAGCTCAGATGCGTTAGATCAGCCCAAAACAAAAATGCAAAGTGGATGCAGAACTACTAAATCAATAGTTGACAGGAAATAGGAGAATGGTATTATCAGGTAGGTTACGACAGGGAAACAGAAGTGTGGACCCAAAACGCAGACAGTGGCTGGGTATGTAATATGGAGCTAAGAGTCCAAACAAAAGGGAAAATCCAAGGCAGTCCAACATGGGTTAAATCCAACAACAAGTTAAGGTAATCCAAACACAGGGAATATCCAAAAATCCAGGGAAACAGAGCACATCCCCCAGCGTGTGACCCGGAAACAGATCTCAGCGTGCCATCTTGAAGGACATCTCAATTCCTAAAATGCACATCGAGGAGCGAGGACTGACGATCGAGGAGGCTTTCTGGAGGAGCTATAAGTGAGGATACATCGGTGTATCCTTTGTGGAAGTCTTTTCAGCTGCTGTGATGTTTACAAGAGGCGTGACAAGGAGCTGGACCAACCCATAGCCGGAGAAGGACACTGCAGTGTTCATGTTGTATTCATGCATTGTATTAGTTAAGCCTATTAAAAATAATCAAATGCGCGATCGAACTTTCTGCCCTTGTGTAGCGCCTCATAAAGCGCTGTTCTAACCGCATTCCTTAATGTCATTTCACTTTGATATCACTGATGTTATTGTTGAATGTGATGTGTGGATGTAAAAATGAACATTAAATAGCGGCTAGATGAAACGTCTCCCCAGTGACACTGAGCGCACACAGAGTCCAGTTTCATACAGTAAAACTGTTTGGAGTAAAGCAGCCATCCTCCTGATCAACCCTGAGCTCCATCAGAGTCTAAACGTGGACAGACGCTGAAAGTTTAATTATGTTTCCTCTGTTTCCTCTCTCTGTCCTGTCACGTTTATTACTGCAGGTTTTTTCTGTTTTGTCCCATGATATTTGCAGTAGGGGCTACAGTGGCATTACTGCACGGATGGAAAGCTGGTCTGCTGCTCTGACAGAGATCACTGCTCAAACAGTGGACAGATGATGCAACTGTGCAACAGGTCATATTTAATGGACGTCGTTTTGTAATGACGGCTATATGTTTTGTGAGTGACCAATCTGGGGATGAAGGCAGACCACAGCTGCAAACAACAGGCGCACTTGTACAGCAGCCTGTTAATTTGAAAACCAGTAGGGATGCAACACCGATCATAGAGGGTTTTGTTTCATAATGTTTCGTAATGTTTTTTTAGTTAGTTAATAATTCTAGAGATCTCCTTTATTACATTGTTTTCAGTCGTTTATGCAGCACCCGTTTCCGTTGATTGAACTCTTGAACTTTTTGTTAAACTCTCTTTATTAATAATTTATTAATAAATAACTACTATAACAAAACCATCTGGATTATGTTGCTTCCCTTTCCCCTTCCGAGCTGGGTTGTAACAATCTGATGCTTTTTAGCAAGGGATTTGGTTATGTTTTTAAACGAATTCTAGTTTTTGCTTCCTTCAGGAAAAATGTCATCAAACATGTTTTTAACATGACACAATGTCTAAATACTCTCCAAAATAATTATTATGGGAAGGTTTTTTCTTTCTAAAAATCCATAATCAAAACTATAACTCCTAGAAAGCAAGTCCTGTTCTGACATAAAGTCTTCTGTGAGATATCCAAAAAGCAATTTGATCTCATACTGAGCCACACCCTCAAGAAGATCATGCATTATATCAAATCAACAGTTATTGCAAACATGGAAGTACTTGGCATGTATCTTTTCTGCGTAGGATCACCGTAGGATTATCCTCAGTGTATACAGTTTAACAATCATTTGTCTCAAGCAAACAAAGGCGACAGAAATGACAGCTAGTAAATGACTCATTAAAACCAAGAATTGTATGCATCCTTAGATTATCTCCAGTAATCTGTGAGATTGTACCATATACCTGCTCATCAGAAAATGGAAGACGTAGCCCTTGGCTTTCCAGTTTTTTCACATCATTTATCAATGGTTCCAGTACAACATCAAAACCATACTTGTGCAGATCTTGTATATGAAAAAGTGATACCAAATGAATGTTCATCAAAACTGAATTAAATTTTGAGGGCAAATTTCTTACAATAAAATAAAGACAGACAATTTTGTGAATTCCACGTTTGGAGCAAAGTGGATTGGCTGTTTCAAAGTCATCATAATATATTATTATGATTATTATATTATTACTTTTTCCTGTAAACAAAGGGTGTGTTTTAAAATAGCTGCCAACAAAAAAGTCATAAACTTCAGTGTTTCTAAAATCAGCACAGGCACATTAATCACAGATATGTTGGGGTCTGTTAGAAATAGAAATAGCAGTGTGCTTTCCTTGTGATCAGAGCACACTTCTTAGTTCCTCCAAATCTCCTTCAATTGAGGATACCAAACTGTTGGAAATCCCACTCTCCTGTAATTTGGCCACAATAGATGCACACATTTCTTTGGTTGAATCTTTAGTAAGTCCAGAATCATTGCTCTCAGAAGAAACACTGGAAGAGCTACATTGATTTGGGGGATTAAACTGGTCCTACAAAGCATGTGCCTGAGATGGAGTTGCAACTGGCTCACAAGATGAACGCACGGAAGTTGAAATTGAGCAATTTGCTGAACATTGCTGTGAACGCTATTAAAGTGTTTCCGACAACCTACATATGTTAGGAACTGATGCCTACAGCCTTGCTGAGCAACAGTTTGAATTTTGGTCCAAGATAGTAACCATGTTCAACTTTTAAATGTGAAATCAACTGCTGACTGCTGGGATACGGTTTATGACACATGAAACTGGTCAGCATTGTTTTAGCCTCTTACTCACAGAATGTGAGTGCTACAAGCTGGTTAAGCAGTCAGGCTCTCGAGTCTCTAACTCTGGGTGACTCCTTCATTTTCATTTTATAAAGAAAAATTGACCTATGATTCCCGTCCTGTCCGCTCCCATTGACTTTTCATCCTCTCCCCTCTATGATAATTAGTAAAATTGACTCCCATCCCACAGGAATCCGATGACCCACATGATTACCAAATAAATGTCGGCCTCTAGTGCAGCCAGATGAAAATACACACTTCTACTAGGTTTTCTCTACCCACACAACAGTTTCTTACAGAAAGAGTAACATCAGAAAAGCTGTGGACCCTAGATACCTTAGATATTTAGGTATTTAAAATATGGTGGGTACTTTTTGGTCAGCTAGAAAGGGGAAGTGGGAAGTGAATAGATCCCTTGTGTTGTTTTATTTTAAAATACGGTACTATATTTACTAAATGAACATTTATTGTTCAGTGTCAAGATTAATGTTCATTTAACAGTGACAGACAGTGAGATTTTTACATTTGACATTTCAAGAGTACAAGCAATGAACAGTATCTAGTGAGCATAGTAACAATTATATACATTCAATGATAGATAAAAAGAAAGAAAATCAAATACCAATCATTCCCATTGAGACATCCCAGAGCCTAAATTGTTCTGTTCCATGAAGTCAGACATTGCCAACTCCATTGAAACTCACACTTTGTGATACATTGTTAAATAACTGAATATATACCGTATATAGTAAAAAAAACTAAAAACAAAGCAAAAACACAAATGAAGGATCAAAATGTAATACATCATTCTGGGATACAGTACAGTATAGTGTATGTCCCGTTAGATTCGCCACTGCTACTGTATAAATCACAGAGTTATAATAGGCTCAGGGTTTTCTACCTCTGCATTCTCTATCAGTTTATTGGTATCGACCACATCAGGCTGGGATCGTTCACTGTCAAAATACAGTGGATTGTCAAAGGCAGGTAAGAGACGGGGAGACTTCTTGTAGAGGAAGAATGCAGTGGCCATGAGCGTAGAAATCATAGTAATGATCAGCACAACTACCAAAGTTGTGTGAACACGATTGCGAGGATCCTGACCTCCATGAGGCTCTGGACAAAATTGACCAAACATTGTCCTCATCAGTCAAAATAAAATTTTACTTGAAATATAAGTGATTGCATTTTTTGTTTTACTAGTAATTCTATTTCACTACGTAGTTTTACAAATATTATTATTATCATTAAATAAAAATAATACACAGCTTAGGAGATGAAAAAAGGAATAACTTACCAACTTTTGGCTCTTTGGGCATTACTGTTGGGAAAAGAAGGGGAAATGCTCAGATATAAGTTCACCTGGAGCGAAGGCTCTAGTGTTACTTTATTTAATATAAATCCCAAAAATTTTATATAGCTCCTTGGCTTGTCTGATTGAGTCGAGAAAGATCAATTATTTTAGTTTTATTGTCCAATTACATTGTATCTTTTAAAATCAGTTATTTCAAATGTACTGCCAGTATAATTGATACTGGCTTTTGGCCTTTATCCAATGTATTTAATGACCAGATTAACATGTAATATGGGATTTTGAATAAGAACATGTTGTGCATTTCCCTTCACTTGAATAGCAATTTGTCCAATACCCACTAAAAAGGAAAACAAAAGATTTTTAGGAAGACCTTTAACAGTCTTGAGTATGCCTCTTTCTTTAGAAAATATTTGAACAAGCTAAATGTGTAAGAAGTGCTCATGAAAAGACCATATACTTAAACTACATGGATATAATGATCTTACCTTTGGGTGTTTCACAGATGTATGGTCTGTCATGCCATCTGCGACCTGTCCTCCAAGTTGCATCTGAGGTTCCGACCTCTCCATAGTCATTTTCAGGCTCATCTGGAGCCCAGTTGGTATAGTCCATCACTGTTTTGTCCAACCACATCCATGTCCCTAGGCCAAACAGAAATGCAGTGTATTACTATTTTCACTTTCATATTTTGGCAAATAACTGTTTGATATCATCATGTAGCTGTAATTTGCTGTAAGTGTGCTCTGGTGTGGTGGTGAAATGCTGAATTTGAGCTAAAAGTATTTTCTTAAATTCAGTCCTTTTTTTGGTTTAGTTTACTCTCATCGGCAGGAAAACTGATTGTATGACAAATTAGTTTCAATGTAAACGTGTGCAGATAAGTTGGCACACTGATGTGACATATTCCTGTAAATGGCTTCCAGTTATTCCACTGATCGACAGGTGGCGGTAATGGTGCAAATCAGCAAACAAAGCAGGTTTCAATATGTTCTAAAAGATTTGCAAATGTTTTTTGAGGAAAGAAAATAAATTCAGCATGTTTGTTAGCATGCACACTACAATAAATGTAAATGTAACGGTTACAATAAGTTTACTAGAAAACTCATTTAGGGGCCACCTTAAAGTACATTTGTTATTGAAAAAAATGTTTCATTCTCGGGCAAAGAGTGTGATCATACCTTTATGAGTTTTATACAGGCCAATCCAGAAAGAGCTGTGGCTGTCTTGAAATATTTCAATATTGCTTTTGATGAATTGTTGCTCAGAAGGATCTTCAATGCTAGCCAGGATTCCACCTTCACAAAAAAAAAATAGTTGTGTTGCAACAATTACTAACCACATATTACTGGGTGGTCAATAAACTGCACAACATTCACTCTACATTAGATAAATTATTAGGTAAAATTAACTAAATTTTATTTCAGTTTCTTACCATGCCTTACACAGCTACTAGCTGCATCTGCCCATTCAATTTCTTCTGTCACAAACAAATAACAATGACCCTTAAAAGGCAGCCAGGAGTAAGTCGGTTGGTACTCCACTTGCGTCTCTTCAGGGCAAATTCCGGGGAAGCTGGTTGACTCTGTTGGTGGCACATCTGTAAGTGACAGAGACAGTGATGAGTGCAGTGAATTTAAACCCGTTATATACTGGGGCTCTTTGTAATTACTAGCTCTGATTCGGATCCTGGATTAAGGCTGCAGTATTGTATGCAAAGTACTAAGTGAATTGTCCTTTTTCCTTTTTCACAAAGTCCGTGATAATTCATTTCTTTAATGGAAGACTCACCTCAAGGTGGGTATAAAGTAACAAAATATATATATATATATAATATAATGTGGGTGTATATGTGTGTATAGAATTTTTATATAACACACGAGTTTAAATTATATTATGGCTTGAAGTTCTACATAATTAAAGACATGGCCACTTTGAGTGACAGCTCTTATGTGGCTAGCACCTAGTTGGTTCCACAATCAGGCTTCATTCGGTTCGCCTCAGCTATATCTGTTTGCCTATTTTTGGACTTACAAGAGTCAGGCACTGCCAAGATAGCGACGGCCAGCTGCCCGAAGCCAATAGCAACCTATTGGTGACATCACAGACACTACGTCCATGTTTTATACCGTCTATGGTTGCAGCCTTGTTTTGCTACTGCCGACTGCAGCGTGCTTGCTCAATACTGGACCAATTTAAAAACAATGTTGTCCCATTAAGTCACATAGACAGGAAAATAGGGTCCAGGTTGGAAATTACCAAAGTTCCCTAACAAGCACAGTTTACCAAAGCAAAATTTAATCACTGCAATATTTTCAGTATAATCACTTAAACCTACAGAGGTTGACACTTAGTATGACTAATGGACTATATTTACATATTTACATTGCCTGCTAAAGATGCATACCTGTAGACAGCATGCAAACACTGTTCATAGTCTGATTGCAGAAAGCAGTCCTCCATTTTCCATCCACATCCAGGTAAACACAAGGTTGGCCACTCACTGGTTCACCTTCAGCCCAGGTGGCAAAGTTCAGGTGCCAGCCATCAATAAACCTAAAATACCCGCCAGTCTGAAAGCAAGAATGGATCAAATTGAAAATATAAATTTTAATTCAGCATGCTGCTAAAAATTTTCTTTTTATAAGTGTTACTTTGCCAAACAGATTAAACGCATGCACATTTTTATCTATGACCCCTGGTTGTCATGGTTGCAGCTCCTGTACCTGTTCTTTGTTTAGTCCAATCCAAACAGGAGCTTTGAGATTCATAGTCAGCAGCTCGACATAGGCCTGTGTCCACTCATTTCGTAGGCTAGCTAGGTTGGCTTTATCACCTTCACATTGTTTCTTGGCATCGTCCCAGGTCAGATTTTTAGTCACAACCTTGATGCTGTCATTTCCCAGAGATACATAAATGTTAGGAACAGTAGGCTGTGGTTGAGGCTGGACATTTGGGTCTGTTGAGAGAAGAGAAATCACATGAGAGATGAAACCAGATTGTTTTCCCATTTTTACAGACATCATTATTGTCACAGGAACTGTAAGTAAATTTTTTATGATTTTAGCCCATCATTGAAAAAAAAATACGTCTTTATATTACTGCTAACAATTTTCAAAACCATGTTTTGTATACTAAGAACACTCAACTATGGGGAGTGCATGACAATGTTTGGGCAGAACGGTGCTGTACACTAATGCAAGACGTACATACTGTACTGTGAAGATATTGCATGATACATCTTTCAGCCACAGACAATTTCCATATGAATGAACTCACCAAGATTTCGAAGACAGACAAATCCATTAGTGTCATTGCAGGACTTCATCAACCATTTACCAGTGCCAAGGGTAGGACTGCTGGTCATCACAACACAGTCTTCCTGGGGAAGGGCATTTGTAGTGGTTAGGATTTCAAAATCTTTTCTGTATGATATCACAGTTATCACAGTTTAAAACAAATGTTGACCGGTTTAAACTTGTATGCTCTAGTTCATGACACAAACTAAGTATATATGCAGTTGCAGTTGTTGATTCATTTATATATATATATATATATAAATTTTACCTCATTCCATCTTTGATAAAAGGTCCCCGGACGCCGTTTCTGTTTCTAAAGAGCAGAACAACATTTTTTATAACAAAATATAAACATACATAACAATTCAACACAAAGCTAAAAAGCACCGTTTCACTGCTCTCTCTGGTTGAAAGTCATTTTGAACTCTGACCACATTGATGTGGTCAGAAGTTGACAGAAGTGATGTCACAGTGTACTGACAACTACTGGAGTACACCTCTACATCACTTCAGCAACATGAGAAGTTAAACCACTGGAGGTCAGCAGAAACAGAAATCACAGGAGGTCATAAATTAAATTGTGTGTGTGTGTGTGTGTGTGTACTTACAGAATAGCCCCAGTTGGTGTATCGCCTAGCTTTCCCATCAGTCCAATAAAATCCATCTTGTTTTAAACTATTTAAGCCGATCCAAAGGTCTGCAGTTGTTGATTCAGCCATTTTGGTGATCAAAAATGCTGAAAACGTAGTTGAAAATTAAATAATTTTACAGGATTATTAGTAAATGAAATCTAAATTAGTTTGACAAAACATCTTGACAAAAGGCCAGCTTTCTAGGTTTCCCCCTGAGATTTCTTATTCATTTTCCCTCCAAAATCCCATATTTTTGCTGTTGTTTCCAAGGTTGAGCATGAGTTGAGTTCATTTTCTCTATTTTACAAAATTGTGTATGATTGTGATCATTGTAAAAAAAAATATATATGCAGAAACAGTAGAACAAACCTTGCACACGCCTTGTGAGAATCGAGACTAAGTTGCCTCCCATGGTAATGCACTGTCTCCTTGCTTCTTCCCAGGTGGCCATCCGGTTACTAATAATACTGTAACACTACAGATGAGAAATTAAATAGTGATTTTTCACTCTACAACCAAACACTAGTTTTCTTTCATTAGGCTTTCATGCCATCTGATCTTAAAAAATGTCTGTTTATTTCTCTAAAACTTTCTCTAATTAACTCTTTCTTATAGCCCTAAATCCTTGTCACATATATTTTGTTAAAGAGAACTTAGATAGATCAATCTAGATCAGTCTCATATTCTCTTTTAAAGAACTTTTTATGTTACAGTAGACTGTATTTTACATCTTAGAATATAACCTTTTCTTAGTTTGTTATTTGTTTTCATTTGCATTTTTCACTTTAAAGTGTTATACTATGATAAATCTTTTTAATAAAATATTTTACCATCATGCCATTTATGCATGTAGGCTTTCCTAATCAAACAGTGAGCATTCTTTTTACCATAAAACACCAATACATGCAACACCTGTGTAAATTTGTGCGTGTGAAATGTAAAAACAGGACAAGTGGTGTGGCCACACTGTAATTCTGGAAGCTGATTCGTTCACCACTCAGTTAGCTGTCTTTAAAAACACACTGGGACAAATCCATTCAGTCCCAAAGGTTCTGAGAGCCACTGAAAAAGTAACATAGCTCAGACTGTCCGCAGATGACAAAGAATGACTAAAAGCTCAGGTGGTAGGGAAGCTAAACTGAAGCTCTTTAAGGTATGAAGGTTAACAATTATTTCTCACCTTTGAGTCAAATTGGGACCACTTGAGTGGGCAGCCACCTTTAGGTGGAACTGTTGGGGCGGCAGTGGTGTTGGCAGGCGGTGAGCTTCGTCGTTTACAAATGGACTGGTGCTCTTGGCCACAATTACAAGTACGCCAGAAGCCTGAAAGTATAGCAGAGATCCAATGAGTAACATTTCACCAGCTGCATTTTAAATTGATTTAATTAGAGCAGCATCTTAATCTTATCCAGAGCATCTTATCTAGGCTTAATACTTTTTTCATTTTCTTAGATTACTCACCCATATAATAAGTCATAGTAACACAGTTCTCATCAAAGCTATTAGAATTTGGTTGATTTTCATCCCATCTTTGGATCCCCACTGGAGAACCATCCATCCACCTTAAAGCACACACAGTTAAGTTGAATTATAATATCACAATAATCACTTGATATTAGACATTTTTAATCCATCTGGTTGCCATTTTGCATAGTAAATAAACAGATGAAAAGTTTTTAAAAAATGTAGCCAGACAAGAAAAAAGCAAAATCATGAAAATGAGTGGAATGAGTGTGTTGGGTGAATATTTGATGAGTCAGATGAGTCAATTAGCAACAACAATGAATATTGTTTAAATAATTTTTATCTAACCAGGATAAAATAAAATGTACAAAACATCATATCCAAACAAATAAATCAATTACGCTTTTCAGTCTACCTGTCTTCCTACTGTAATGTAATAAATAAATAATCAGTAGGCCCAAGTGTTTTCTCTGTCCTCCTTCGAAACTGCAATTGACTGTAATGCATTTTATGGCATTCACTGATACTCACCAAAATGACCCATCAAGATCCACTGACAAACCTATATAATAGGACCCATACGTTCTGGATATCTGTGAATACACACACACACACACACACACACACACACACACAGAAATACACATTTTAAGCTTAAATACCGAAATTTTTAGTTAATAAACCATTTTAAAAAAATATCCGTACCTGTTTCCATAAGAAGGTATTTTCATCTTTACTGCTGATAGATACCATATCACCATGCCTCTGCTGACAGAAGTGACGAGCATCATCCATGGGCATTGACAATCTGTTAATAAAATACTGATTCCCTCTCCACTCAAGCCAACCATCTGAAGTGGTGTTATAGTCTGCAAAGGTTTTAGAAACATATTGACAATTTATGCAATGTATTTTTGAGATTTTACAACTTGCACTCTTAATGAAAAGAGTAGTCAACATAAAAATAAACTTATTTTAAATGGGACAAACTAGAAATGTTAATATTACTATGCCAAGCGTCCAGTCGTTATTGGTCCAGTGTTAAATGTGACATGTGACTGAAGTTATACTCAGTCTAACCAGCCTCACTAGTTTCCCAATATGTTGCATTTTACTTTTTCGTCACCCTGGTTGTGTGTATGTGTGGTTGTGCAATGTTAACTTACCAATTCTAGTATCATTTGGAGGTGGCCTAGGAGTCACTCCTGAAAGCCCACAAACAATTGTCAATTTCTTGTAGAAAGAAAGCAAACAAACAAATGTGCCATTCTCCCCACTGTGTACTCTACTGTGGGACAATGCTGATGGGAAGCATGGCAGTTGCATAGGATTGATACTTTGATCACTCATGCTGTGAGTTACTATGGAGTAGCTGAAAGTAGCAGTATCTAACAAATTACTTTTAATATACAGAGCTACCTACATACGTTCATGGTAATAACTGTGTTTGAGATTAGCAAAATGAGTTTGAATACGTACACAATATCATAAATATACAAGACGTAGAGTACTTGGTCTCATTAGTCAGAAATATGATAGCCAAAATGAAAGTCTAAAGATAAAATGTTATAAAACTAAATCTAAAAAGTGTTTAACAGGATATGGAGTCTTTTTTCTAAATAGTTCCTCACATTTAATACACTGCACAAAGACAATGATCTTAAACACACGGATTGGCAATATAGACCAGCAAATATATAGACCTGACCGGGAAAGTCAATCACCTGGTCTCTTTTCCTACTAAATGTGCATTTTGGTCTCCTTTTCTCCCACTGGATTATTAGATCATATGATTGACCATTGTGAAAGTTGCCCTTTCACACAAGTTTATCTTAAGTTTAACATAAGCCATCTTTCCTGGCTTAAATATCAGATCTGGCCAAACGAATCTTTGTTGTAACATTGGATTATCTAGGTCTCATTATCTCTTAACCCCTGATGTTGTAGATGTGTTTGTGATAAAGATATGGCTTGGGTGAAGCTGATGAAGCTGATGACCATGATGCTTCATGGGAGAAGGCAGTCGCTCCACCACTCAAGCTGGAACTAGGTATGAGAAAGCATGCATTCTCAAGTCTGTTTTTTCCCCAGATTAAGGTTAAAAATCATTTCTCTTCCGAAGAGAAAAAGTTGAGCATTCAATACAAATTTTGTAAACTGTACCTGCGCGGATCTGACACAGCCAGTCATTGTAACTCTCGCAGTTCACATCGTTCCAAGACCCGTCCTCGTCCCAGTTATGCATTCTGAATTCGGCACAAGTTTCGTCATTATTGAAATTGTTTGGCTCTCCTTCCTGCCAGTGCTGGAAGTTTAGCTGTCAACAAAAAGAAACGACAAGAATTACAAAAACATTTTTTGAAACATTGTATACATTAATAAAGAACAGGATTTAATGCTTTGGATTATCAAATTAGTTGTAAAAGGTAGAACACAGTTAACTAACCGGGGATCCATCACTCCATACATAACCAGTGCTCGGGTCAGGAAGATGAAGTCCAATCCAGGCTCTTCCATGTCTGCAGTACACAAAATCATATAATCATATAATGGGTATTATTGGCAGGGTCGGGGTATAAAAACAGTGGCGTCAAGTCGAACACAGTCTACCTGCGTGAGCTTAGAACAACGACTCATCTTGTGGCATTTGCAAACAAAAATACAGCGAGATCAGGCAAAAGGTTCCAACCAGAGGGTTCCAACTTTGTGCAGCCAGAGAAAAGCAACTGTGGTTGCTGGTCATGTGACATAGCGACGTTTTGCAGTGTCGGCAAAAGTCGGCAGGGGCATAGGACTGGGGGCCTACGACTGAAGGACTGAAGCAGCAGGGGTTGTAGCCAATTATGTGGTCTGGTCGCTGCCACACAGACCACTGGTCGCTACCACTAGGGGCGCTAAAGATACTGGTCTCTGCCACACAGACCACTGGTCGCTACCACTAGGGGCGCTAAAGATACTGGTCTCTGCCACACCGACCACTGGTCGCTACCACAGTCTCTAAGGGAAGGCTCCTTTCTGTTCCTTGTCACACAAACTGTGGCTGTATTAAAAAAGGTCAGTTTCAAGTTTTTATACAGTCTATGGTTCCAAAGTAGACCTAAAGTGACCTTAGATCATTTAAATTATCTGAACTGGCAGACGATACAATTTTTTTTTTTGTCTAATAGAGAGGAATGGATCAAAGCAATTAGATGTGTTGAGGAATTTTGTATCAGGCTTAAGAATGAACTTGAACAAATCTGTTTATTAGGCTACCACTTAAGGAATGTGAACTATCAGAAGTTAATGATATCCCTGTGAAGAACCCAGTTACATACCTGGGTGTGATAAGAATGAAAAACTCTGCAATAACCTAAACTTCAGCCCTATGATTAAACAAATAATGAGAAAAGGTTCAACATGTGGTGGATGAAGCATCTTTCACTGAATGGTAGCGTTCTACTATCTAATACTGAGGGAATATCCAGATCTATGTATCCTTATCACTGGAAATGGCTACTGAAATATACAAAGAATTAGATAAGATCTTATTTAATTTCATTTGGAGGAACAAATGTCATTATTTAGGGAAAGATACCCTATGCAACATAAAAAATTGAGGTCTGGAGGTTTTAAGTTTTGGAACCTTCCAAAGTTAAATGGCTAACTAAGTTGATAAAATGGCCTGGAAATGAATAGATAGTATTTTATGCGCATGGTTGCCGTTATTCAATTCAAAAACACCAAAGTATGAAGAAGACATCGCGAACCAGACTTAATCTTTTAATTTGGCGAGAGAGGGCATGAGACGAGGCTCCACAGTCTTGGGTTGCTGCCACACAGACCGATCACTGCTGCCACACTGGTTGTTGTGGTCGCTGCCACACTGACCACTGGTTGCAGTTGGTTGAATCTATTATGCAATACATCTTTATCATAATTCTTTGTTAAATATACTATGTTATCGATTATGCCTACTCTTATTGTTGCACTATATATTGCGGTTTGTGTGGTTATAGCCTATCTACAGTAACAAATATATCTAGATCATAATACTTATACATAAATATAGCCTACTAATTTGATTAACTATATTCTTATTGTTAAAATCAGTCTAGCAACAAGTAACAAGTGGTCACCACACTTGTCACAGGTGACAACACTGGCCTTCTTCTTGTAGGCAAGAACCAAAGATAGAGATTTATTACTGCAGGTTAACCACACAAACTGCAATATACAGTGCACCAATAAGAATATAGGCATAATCGATAATATTGTAGGCTATATTTAATAAGTAGTTATATTTATAAGTATTGTGATCTAGATAGATGTATTAGCCTACTGTAGATTGGCTACAACCACACAAACTGTAATATACTGTACGCCTACAGTGCATCAATAAGATATAATAGAGTATATTTTACAAAGTATTGTGAGATGTACACACAAACACACACTTTCATTCACAGGTGATAACACAGGTGTTGTTATAGATAGATAGATGTAGGCTATTACTGTAGGTATAACCACACAAACTGCAATATATAGTGCAACAATAAGAGTAGGCATAATTGATAATATATTAACAAAGAATTATGATAAAGATGCATTACAGTAGATATAACCAACTGCAACCAGTGGTCAGTGTGGCAGCGACCACCGTCTTTAGCGCCCCAAGTGGCAGCAACATCACACCGACCAGTGTGGCAGCAGTGTGGAGCCTCATCTCATGCCCACACGCACAAACACACACACAGCAGTCCACTACTTGCCCGTGATGTCTGCGATATTGCAACAAAGTTTGAGTTTCAATAGCGTGAAAAATGCCACCAAAGACTATTGTTCAAGGAGAGACGCAATTTCGCCCTTTATGATAGGTATAATATTTAAGTGTTATTATTTTACGCACTGATGGCCGCCGGCACACAATAGCAAGCATATTATCATACGTAGCACT
>NC_060155.1:10179639-10213762 GCF_021292245.1 Micropterus dolomieu | reverse complement strand
TAGTTTTTTCCTGCCATCCAATGTGTGCTTTTTGCTATTTAATGACTGAAAAGGTCATTAGAGTAAAAGTAAAGTAGTCAAGATCAATTGTACATTTAGTTCCTACCTACAAACACTTTGGAAATAAGAAAACATAGATGAATCTGACAAAATGTTCTGAATTTGTTTGTACACCCAAGTTAAGATCACATCTGTGTATACAAATGTTTCATGAATGAGGAGCACAAATGTTTAAATTTTAGTTTTGCAGTTGAAGATTTGTTGCACAAATCTATAGGTGTTTTCAGAAGAATGGATACAACCAGACTGTTAGCTGACACTTCCACCGTGTCTAATTTGTTTAGATATACATATATGGATAAAACAACGATACCCTATATGTACACCATCATATCCACATGATGTATCTCACCTCTCCCCTGATTAGAACACAGTCCTCTGAATCAGTGGAAACATCAGGTTCCCCATACTCCCAGCTGGTGAAACTGACAGTAGAGTGGTCACTCCAGTCAAACAGCCTCTCTGTCCTTATGTCATTCAGTCCAATCCAAAGCTCATCTGTAGATGCTGCAGACATGGACAGGGAAGACTGTACCTCAAATTTCTAACTGATTACACTGTTAACATGCTCTATACACTGAAATGAATGGCATTATTGGTACCATCCAAACATTGGTGAACATAGACAGTTGTCCACATTAAATCTTTCAGCAGGTATTGTGGAGCCATTATGGAGAAACATATTATCGCTATAATGGATGTATTATATATTTATTTCTTATATTCTTCAAAAAAATATTTTTTTCCTATATATTACTTATGCAGGCCCCTAAGTAAATAGCAAACACACAAATAAATACATGAATTAATTTCTAATTTTGAGATTGTTCTTATTTAGGATACTTTGAACAGAATTAAATACATTTAATGAATATGGACATGGGGCTTGTAGTGATTTCAAGGTGAGAATATTACAACTTGACGTATGATTTCTTACTGGAGTAATAAGTAACCTCGATGATTAAAGGAGCAGTATGTAGTTTTCAGCAGCCACCAGCAGTGCAGTTTTTAGATTGCAACCACACAGACACATAGAGATACTCACTGGGAGAAAGCTTCACACAACATGCTGAAAACTGAGCCAAACTTCCACTGCAACAGTAATATTTTTATCAGCTTGAGGTTGAACTAATCCATGCTCGTTATCTGATAAAGTACAACATTTTGCCGATGTGATACTCGCCTGATTTTCAGTAACTAAAGTTATTTGTGTATCTTTCACTGGAGACTCAGCAATGTGAGCATAGCTAAATGTATAGGGTGATAATGAAACAGTTAGTGAGCTACACTGAATATAATAAATGAGATTGTTGCTACACTTTAGATAGACCGCAGTAAATAATGTAAAATACTGTAGTGAATGGGTCTTCCACTGTGTTGTTGTCCTGCTCCGTTATTGTTTATTATGTGGTTCACGTAAGTTACAGCAACTGTGACAGTGGAGAAGCTGTGCACCTAAATATGGGTAAAACAACAGTAAGTGTAAATTGAACATTATGAAACAAGCAGATCTGTGCTAATGGTAAGTACTATCATGGTAAAAACAAATCTCTCCACATTTGCTTTGTACTTTTACATAATTTCTTGCAGGCTAAAATCAACACTTTGATATGATAGTGGTGGTACACAGGACAATATGTGTAATGTGGATCGTGTTAGCTGGAGAAGTAATGTGGAAAGCCATACAACTGTAGTATTTTGCACCAGATAGCGTTAGCAACTGCTTGCCATTAGCTGGTGAGCTAATGTTATCTAACTTGAGCCAACTAAAGCACAACATCACAATAATAGTTTCAAAAGCTTTGCAGTAATGTTAGTTTACTTGTCCAATATGATGAAAGCCAACTCTGTGTTGGTTTTATCAGTTTCAAAACAAAGCGGAGGTCTCTAAGAAACTCAAGCTTTTCCAATGTTGACTGTGTTTTCACCCGATATTGATTTGATTCTCATTTGGTCTGACGAGCTTCATCACATAAAACTTTATTGTTTTTATTCTCATGTGGAGTTTATATTGGAGTTTGTGTTGTGTTGGGAGCTGGCCGTTTAATGGTGTTAGTGGACTGCATTTCGTTTGCTGCAGGTTACAGTCCGTAGACAAATAGGCAGTAAAAAAGTGATTTACTGATAAGTGATTTCTCCTTGAAAAACTTCTTATGGCCCCTTTTTAAAAAAGTTCCTAAAACATCTGACTGTCTTTCATAGACTTGCAGTCATGCTGACTGCAATTTAAAATGTTTACAGCTATTTTAAGTCTCAGCCTGCGTGTGTGTTCTCACTTCCTATTCAGACTTGTTTAGCTCTTTGGATTCTCGTATTGAATACAAAAAGAGATTACGTTTTTAAATCAGCTTACAGCAAAAACAGAACAGCGCAGTATCAGTCATTTGAGAAGGTTGGACTATCTTCATTGTCCTCACATACCGTATCCAAGTTGAGAGATGACAAAGCTTTGGTCCTCCACATTGCGGATGCTGACTAGGTCTCCTCCCTCTTTGCGGCACTCTCTCTGAGCACCAGACCATGTTTGAGGAGAACGCTGAAGGTGGAAGCAGTGGCCATTGTAGGGGATCCAGGGGTTTGAGCAAAATCCTGTCTCAACTGATGATGAAAAGATCAAGGATATTGCGGATTGAATGACTGACATCATACAGTGAATGTGTCATGTAAAAAAAACAATGCAATAGTCAAAGGAGGTAGATTAGAATAGAGTAGAATATTTTCCTGTACTTTGAGGAGGAGTTGGTGGAACCCCATCTTTGTAGCAGATGTACCCCAGTTTCTTGGTGCAGGATGAACTTTGCCAAGAGTGCTGCCCAGAAGAGTCAAGAAATGCACAATTGTGTCCCGGATTAGGAAGTGGATTTCCTAAAACAAGATGTTGATTTAGCTTAACATTACTTCTTACAAGTGGAGAATCATATACGTGGTGTCCTTGCTAAAAGGTTCACATCAGTCAAAATCATGTACAGTAAAACATGTATACTGCCATTTTACTATTCAGTTCAATTTTATATATAGCTCCATTTCATAACAGAAGTTATCTCAGTGGACTTTTCATATAGAGCAGGTCTAGACCCTACTCTTTGTAATATTATTACAAAGGAAATTGACAAAGACAGCCTTGTTTTCTTGTATCTAAAATCATTAGCTATCACAAGGCATGACATTTCATGTAAATCTGTACAATACATCCAATAAAACTGGATTTGAGGGAGAATTGATAGGATTTATCAAGAGATAGAATAGTTAGAATCACATGAAAGAAATACTAATTCTGATTGGCAGGATGAAAATATTCTATTTTTGGTTTGCTTTATTAAATAAATGTAAACCTGCATTAACAGTTTTCTTGGTGACTTGGGTGCAGTGGCAACAAGCTGTAAACACAAGTTAGTTTGTAAGTTAGTTGTCATCTAATAAATTATTGGCCAACTAATTTGACAATCAATTTATCGCTTTGAGTCCTTTTTTTTAAAGAAAACCCGTCCAAATTCTCTGTAAACTGAAAATATTTGGGTTGTGGACAAAAGAAGACATTTGAGGACATCACTTTGGGCTTTGGGAAACACTGACCAACATTTTATCAGAATTTTATGGACCTAATAACTAATCGAATAACCGAGAAAACAGAATAATCAATAATGAAAAATATCCTTAGTTGCCGCCCTAGTGTGCAGTGGGTTTTTAGATCTTTTTCTCTGAAAAGTCTTCTTGTAGCTTGAATTATCACCACTGAACCCTTGAAGCCTAGTAGTGCAAACTTACATCTGGGATTTGCGTAATATAGATATTTTCTCTCTCCCTTAATCACAGTAAACTTCTGTACAGCCTATAGCTCAGAAGTTATAGTGTTTTTGCTTAAGGGAACTCAAGAGCATTTTAAACCTTTTTGTTAGAGTGAAGACCTACCCGTGTCCCATCTCAGGTAACGGAGAGGCTTCGAATTTGACCACTGCCAGCCATGTTCTGGGTCCAGCACTAGCCCGATCCACAGTTTGTATCTCCCTGATCTCAAAAGTGCTATGTGTTTGTGAGGGAGAGATAAAAAAGGAAAAGGACAGAGTAAAGAAATAGTTCCTCTTTTTTTCACATTGTTCCTTCTTTTCATTGCTTAATAACACGTCCGCAAAAAGACAGAAATCAGAGTCAAACAAGCACAAAGAAATAAACCAAATGCATCAAAACACAAGGGTAGCAATATACTGCGTTGGGAAATCTTATAAGATTTATCATATCCCTAATCACTATCAGGCTGTTGTACCACGGCATGAATCAGTGTATCTAATAATGTGTGAAGTTATACTGAATAGAGTGAGAATTATTGGCAGGACTTGAGGACTGATTTGCACATTTTTAGATTTGCAGCCAAGATGTGAGTCTTCACATCACTCTAAAACAAAATGGATTGCATAATATCTTCTCTGTATTCAAAGTCACTATGATCTTTGTTGTTGATTGTTGATCTTTGTTGTTGTATATTTTTATGTTGTCAGTTTATATATTTATATGTACACAATATTCTCTTCCGTTCCGTTACTTCTGCACGGCACAGACCCAGAATAATGCACATGTATATATCTGCAACGTTGTTCTTCCATTCCATATTTATATATTTCCACATTTATTTATGTCGATTCTATCTTTAAAATATCTAAACACTTTGTATTTTTTTTCAATGTAAAGTAAGGATTTTAATAAAAAGATTAAACATATCAAAAACATATAATTTTCTTCCTTAGAATGGATGCATTCATAACAAGATGATAATAAATCTGATGATAATTTAAAATTTTAATTTAAGAATAATGACATATAACATTTGTAAACCATGTGATAAAAGCACATTTTTTAGAAATTATGTACAAACTAACCCCTCTGTGTTGGGTCAGTATGTATCTGTGTCAGTATAAGCAAACATCCACTGGATGACGACTTACCTGAGATATAAGCCTGCTCGTTGGGATCGCTGACACTGACCAGGTAGGCACCCTGCTGCTTGCAGCTGACTTCAGCCTGAGCCCAAGTCAGAGCTGACTGTGTGTTGATCTGGTAATACGCTCCTGTTACTTGGTTTTTCTCCCAGTGTTCTGTGGCTGTGCATTAATACAAAAATATGAAAATCTATTTTTTTCAGTCATTCAAACATTTCAATTTATCACTATAACCTAAATTTGTGCTCTCATACTCCATACTGTATTAAGCATGAACGATGTTGACTAAACTAGTGGTAGGTCCCTAATCAGGACAGAACTTGTAATATAGTCCAATGTGTGTTCTGAAACCAAATTAATATGCCTGAAGGTGCATGTAGAGCTGGCAAATCACTGTAGTGGGATTTAAATCTTAAATGCAATACTCACATGTAGTCGGGCAGTATCCCCACTGCTCATGTTCATATTTTGTTCCAACTGCACACCAAAGACGTTTCTTTGAGTTGTCAAACGTAGTGCAGTCTCCAAACCACCGGTCTTTGTACAGGAAGGGAAACATGCAGGTCTTACCAAATGCATTTCCTTCGATGGTATAAAGTTCTGAAAGAGGAAAAGGAGGTTCATCAAAAAAGTGAACTGTCTCAAACAAATTATTCTCCAAAGATCTCTAGGATCTAGGGCAGTTTCCTCATTAGTTTGTTTTATCTCTTCACTACTGATTTACTCCAGGCAAGCACAACTTAAATCTAGTGAGGAGGAACTTCATGCATCATTTGACTTGGCATACTTCACCTGACACGTAGACTCAATAGGTTTTGTGATTACAATAGGTGGTAGATAAGTCCCGGGCAAAAATTAATAGTGGTCAGTTAACATCCTGCCCATCAGCAGCAGGGGCCTATGGTAGCCAAACCATATCTGACGTGAGCCACTTTAAAGGAAGAGTGCTCTCAACACAGTAGGGTATTTGCTCATGTATTGTGTTCTTCAGCCTTAGGTTTTCAATTTCTATTCACTCCAAAGCAAAGATTTTATACTGTACCTCTGTATGTTCTCGTGCAAGCACCACTGGATGTCCCTGTGATTGTGAGGTGGTTATTCGGCCCGACGGTTTTGGAGAGAGCAATTGATTCATCAGGTTTGACTTCGATGTACAGCTGCTGGCCTTTGAGGGCAAGCAGTGTCTCGTTCTTGCATTCCCACTTCTGGAGGTCGCTCTTGTCATCACAATCATAGAGGCTTACTTCAGCCCCCAGACTTTTGCCCTGCGCTCCCAGGCACTTTTTACTTGAGGTGACAAAAAGCCGATCACCGGTCGTCCAGCGCATGTCGAGGCAGCGAGATGACCTTTTCACCAAACAGAAACCAGTGGCCTTGTTTATAAGTGAGAATGGGGAATCTGCAGAGAAGAAAAAGCTGTTTCAATTATGTATTTCCAATTAAAAAGTTTTTTTTTTAGAGCTCCTCTTTCTTCAAAACCTTTCCTGTAACTGTGAAGAACTGGAGATACACCCAGAGCATCCTTGAAATACGATCTGTTGAAGTTGTGTCAGCTCTTTCTTTAGCCCTAGTTTACACTTTAAAAGCATTATTTCAAAAGGCTTGTGACAATGACAGATTAACTTATAATCATCATTTACAAAATACTCTTAATCAGCTTTATCCTACAGTGAAGCACCTCTAAATTAATTCGAGTTCACCAAATGTTGTAGAAAAACAAATGTATGAAGCTTGCTGATAATTACATCAGTACCAAGACATAGTGACAGCTCAGACTTACCTGTAACAGTACACTAACATACAGAATCTGTCACATAAGAAAGCTTGATAAATGCATACTGTACCATTTGCTGTTGAACATTGACATGTTGAGATGAATAGCACAAGGGCTGCTAAAGTTATCCTTAAGGGCAGCATTCTTCTGATAAGTCTCAGAGCAGCAGACATTGTCCATGCATTGCAAGCAGGAGACTTGTGAGCATGAACGTGAAAAGGAGGGAATCTTAATACCAATGACACTAGGTTTTTTTTCTTCTTTTCATTGAGAAAGTGTCATGTTTCAGATTGGCACATTTCAACATTTTGCTATTGGTAAAAAGGGGGGGTTGGGAGGGAAGTAGGGGCGACCTACACAAAAACACCAACACACACTTACTTGCTCATCCGGATGTCACTCTCCACAAATGGCAAAAAGTGGCCCCATTCACTTCCTGTTCTGGAAAAATAAATGATGCGTAAGAGATTTATGCTTAACATGACTCATCAGAGTCAATGTTCCCATCAAGCTTTCACCCTCGTAGACTTAGATGCACATTTCTGATGTCTGCCACTGGCGTCTGCAAGGACTCAGGACCTGCCCACTCTGACACTGGCAAGAGCTGACTTTTCATTTCACTTTGAAGTAAAAAAAAAAGAGAACAAAAAGAGAGAGAATAAACATTGAAAGAGAAGATACGGAAGATACGTTTGCAGGCTTATTGCAGCAAGCACTGTATAGGTCTCTGTTCAGTGATAGCACGATTATATATTATTATTTAGTTTCATCTGTGTTGATTACTTATGTATCATGGATTAATCTATCAATCTGTCTGATAAAATCCACATGATACCACATGATAATGTACTGTTATTGTATTACTTTAAGGAGCTACTGGGGCTTGATTAAGAAAGTGACGCATGGAAACACATTGCTCAGGAAATGAACAACTTCTGCACCAGTGCATGCTTTCATGAAAAAGGGGGCTAAAAGTCAGTAATTCACTCACAGTCTGCACTCTAGAAATGCTAGCTGATGATGATAGCTGTAAAGAGGCAGAAGTTATTAGAGCAGAGTGATATTGTACTGTTGCTGATAAGGAGAAAATCTTGTGCATCCAGAGTGTAGCAACACAATATCCTGTTTTGGGGCAGAGGCATTCAGATGTTGAGGTTTGTTCTCCCACTCTGCCTTAACATCTATCATAGCATTTGGTATTTTCACTTCCTCTTTGGTTATTCTCCTTTTTGGGGCTGAGGACTGTGCTGAAGTATGAACCTCAGTGACTGCAGTGATTGTTTTTAAAAGGCTTGTAAGCAGGTCTAGTGCAGTTTTATATTGGTGTAGTTTCTGAGCAGCTTTGTTTGAAGTTATTATTGCAAATAAACTCCAAACATAAGTGTCACTCCCAAGTTGGTCTAATAATAAAAATGGATATTAAATGGTGAAAAGAATATATCATAGGAGCAGTTACAGTAGCTACAATTGCTTCAATCTTCACCGTGTTTACAAGGTGTCACAACCTGGTTAAGGATTGGACAAAAAGTGGACTGCTGTTGTCTTCAGAATGCCACAGATGTGTTCACCAGCTAAAAGCACTACCCACTTTCACTCACTTTCAAGCTCACTATTGGAGCTTTCTGTCAAAGCTTTATGTGCAAAATCTATAGCAACTAGATTCACCCCTGAAACTATAAAAAATGATCAATTAATTAATGAATTAATTAATTTATCAATACAAATGGAAAAAGACTGGAATATAGCTATTTCCCCCCTCCGAATGTATAATTCAAAATCTCTATTTTAACAAGTAGACAACCGACACTTTAGGAGACTTGCCAAACACAAAATAATTACAAACTAATTGACAAAGCTCCACAGGGGGTAACAACTGCTTAAAACGGGGACAAATTACCACTTCATTTAACCAAAATGGTTAATCCAGAACCCAGAGACTCTCCTGGACGAGCTTCTAATTTGTCACATCCATGGACAAAAAAAATCTAATGCAACCAAACAAACCAAAATGGTGCAAACAATGGAAGGCAGTCTGTGTGTGTGTGTGTGTGTGTGTGTGTGTGTGTGTGTGTCTGTGTGTGACTTTTCTCCCTCTTTCCCATTAACTTAGTTATCACTGATTCTGCTCCTTTGGTCTATGGTTTCCTGACGATACAAAAACCTTTGCTCAGGCATTTTAATAGCGTGCTTTTTATGAGATGATGTCATTGTCAGTTTTATTGACCGGACGCCTGCAAACCGTGTGACCTGACACCTTTAAGAGAAGTTAATTTTACAGCTCCTGTAGAGGAAACAAACAGTTATTGAATGGACAGAAAAGTAGCAACCTTTGTTGTTGTGTGTTCCAAAGCTTCACAAGCACATTTAACCCAATGTTATAAACATTAGACATTTTCCTAACTCTTTAACCTGAACAGTTCAGGAGCATGCATACTGGTTTGTAGTGTTTTTTGGTCAAGACTATTCTAGGTTTTGAGCCCTTCAAAAGTCGTTGCTGTACTACTATACAACCCAGAGTTGTTTGTTCGTTGATCAACAAAGTTAAAATGAATTGCTCTTTCCCTGACTGTTTTGCAGAATAAGCAACTTGTTGACCTCGCACACTGAAACTAGAACGTGGAGTATCTAATTTTCCTGGTATTTTTTATCTCCCAGTTGGAAAGTCAGATAAGACCCAGTAAAGCTTGGCCATTATCACATATTTACTCCACAGGGTAAACGACTCATTTGACTTTATTACAGAAATGAGAGCTTCCCCACCTTAATGTTAATATAAATATTTGTGGTAAATTCATAAGATACTTTTAGGCAGTGCAATATGTTTGAATTTACAAAAAAGTCAAATTGTTATGAGAATAAAATCCAAAGTGATTCTCCTCTGTACACTTTGAAATAATATTCTCTTCATCATGAGTTTGATGCTTATTGAGTGAAGGTCAAAGTTTGTCCATATATAAATATTTCCCAACACAAAGGCTACAAAAATCTGCTTCTGTACTGTCATGGAGCATCTACAGTATATAACATTAGATAGTTATAGGGCTAGAGCTCTGCTTTGTTAAATTAACAGAAATGAGCTATGCAATGAGAGTCCTAAAGTCAAACGACAGAAATGTAATGCAGGTTACTGATTAGACTCTGGACTTTAGGCAAGAGTTTACCGATAAGGCCTCACGTCCTTAGCTCATTTGTTGTAATAAAAGTTGCACTCCAAACTGTTAATCAGAGGATATGCTGATGTAGTGATGATGCTTTAAGCATATTTGTTGTTGTGTTCTTTCTTTGGATTTTCTTGCCATGTGTCATTTTTCTCCAGACATGAAGCAAGTATTTGTTCTGCTGCCAGGTAAGTGTACCTCATAGCTAAATATTATGCACCTTTCTGTATCACTGTTTAAGGTAGAGTACATGATTTTATGTGCATACTGGAGTGCAAAGATGACAGTTTTCACTCAGATAAACTACAGAATGACAAGTTGTGCAATGTCAGTGGTGATGGAAAACGGGCAGGTGATTGTGGAATGTCTATACACCGTCTGTGTTATCTGGCAGCTTTGAGATGTTTTAGCAATGAAAAAGAAAGATTGGCCAAAAAATAATATCCCAAACCACAATCCAAATTTCAATATTTTTTGAAATGCCCTGTGGACTATAGCCAGAATTGAAATCTCCTGGAAATTTGCGCCACTAAAAATTGTGATTAAAACCTGAGTTTAAGCTGAAGTTGAAGCTATGAACAGAAGCAAAAAGAACATATCGTAAGACTTAAATTAATAGCCCGATTGAACTCAACCTGCCTATATTTGGGACAGGTTTCTAAATTGGGCAGGCCATTAATTCCTTTCCCACAAAACTCTTGCCCAGCAAATGTGGGAAAAAGGCTACAATCAAATTTATGAAGTTTATTTCAACTAGTATGAATGTTGTATCACATTTAGAGAGAGTGAAGGAGAGAGAGAGAGAGGGTTGACTACCTTATAAACTTTGAAAGCCAAAGTTTAGCATTGTAATTTCACTTACTTCACCTACTTTATTTAAATAATTTTTATGAAAAACGTTTTGATTGTTTTGATCAGTGGACCCTTACAGCCTAAGGGAATATAAATAATTGAGGAACGGACACACATATTCTGACTTTATGACCGCTTAAAAGGTAGAGATTCACTGCTTGTTTTCCTGTCTCTCTTGTTTATTATGCCTGTAAATCTGAGTCAATAATACTTTGGTGCTAATTGTTTCCATAAAAATGAATTGAACGATTAAATTGTGGACGCTAGTCCTATACTGCAATCTCTGCCATTCACCTGAAAAGTAGAGTGTAGACGCCTTAGATCATCATCTTGATCTAAAATCGTCCGATTGCCCACCGTTACCGTAATGGAATCCAAAGATTCTTTGTCTCTTTGTAATGAAACACTCTTTACAGTATTGCTGGTCATTGTGTCCTCTGATGGTGAGTTCAATTGTACATCTGGAGAACATCTTTCTGCTGGACGTGTTTGTGATTTTAAGAAGGACTGTGAAGATGGCTCGGACGAGGAGTTTTGTGGTATGCTTACAGTTCAGGAAAATATTTTCAACTCAGGTCTAATTTAAGTTCTTTTCATTAAGTCAGCAAAGAACATTATCACTTAACAATTTTAACTTGGAATTTAGTATTTGTGAAGGTATGACATGTCTTTTAAATGCACAAAAAAATAGTTCAATAACACAGAATAAACAACATGACACCGGGAACAAGAAAGCTTTGAGGTTATTTAATAAAATGTGTCTGTCTCCCATTTATTCACTGTGTTGCCCCCTCCTTGTTAAGGCTCATGTGACTTTGAGCATCATGCCTGTGGTTGGTATGACACCAGTGATGATATGTCCTACCACTGGAGATGGCAGGTGGCAAACATCACCTCAATACCTGGACTGGACCATACCACAGGAAGTCCCTTGGGTAAATATTAACCTACTGTCATGTTCCATTCTTGTCATTACTTGGTTGATAATTAATTCAGATACAGTGACATTTTAAATCTGTGATAAAAAATGTTTGGTTATATTTAGCCTTTGACAATCATCTTATTATTGGATATTTGTCTGCTGCATACAGGACATGTCATGCATATAGATGGAAAACAAGACGGTAGCATATTTTCAACGGCTAGATTGGAGTTGTCTGTAGACAACCTCGCAGCTCTGGGATGCGAGATCAGGTACTATAAATACTCTGTCCAGATTTCTTTTGTTAAGATATGTGTTTTAATTAGATATGTCCTTGACTGAGGGTGCATTATAAAATTATTTCACTACCTTCTGCGAGCTGTTGCCTGTTTTTGTAATTTGACTGTCAATGTGTTTCAGCTTCTGGTACCATATTTATGATAAGTCATCGTACTCGTCATCAACCCTTAAGCTAAGAATGGTCAGAGGCAGAACTGTGCGAGACTTGGTTGAGATTTCTAAAAGTACGACAGACAGTTGGGGGAATGCCACAGTCTTCATAGGTAATCAGCCGGGAGGATACAAGGTAAGTGAAATACCCAGTATGTATAGTACAGACATAGTAATACATTTAAATGTATTTTCTTGAGCAGGGGTTTTCATATTGTCAGGCAAGGGGACGTGGAGGGAGAGATGTGAGACAAAGATACAGTGTGAGGTGAAAGAGACAGGTGCATGAAAGTAAAGTTAGGTTTTAAAGTTTGGCCTGTAACAGTTGGAGCAGCAGCAGTGACACACAGCTCATTGAGGCCATCAAGGTACTTTTAAAATGCGTAGCACTCAATTGCCACAACTTGCTTAAAAAATGTTACTCCTTCATAGAGTCATACAGTAACTCAGTCAAATATGAGCACAAAGATACAATACAGTTCGCAAATTTTTAGATTCAGTGTGACCCACACTTTTGTTCAATATTATTCACCGATAAATAAACTTGCAAATAAACACCCATAAATCTGCTTAGAAATCAAAGGGAAAAAAAGACTCTTCTTACGACTGCAGAGCTTGCCTGAGCATTTTTAAGTTTTCTTCAGTGCCAAATTAACTTCTAATAGGTTTAGCATATTTCAATTGTGCCAATTAATTAATTCTCTGAATCCATGACAACATTATATGTCCTCTTTACACCCCCAAAGCATTATGGATAGGCCTATTGTAGATTCAAAATCCGGGTATGAACCTAGGTTTTTAATAGCTTTACTATTCTACATATTTTGTATCTGTATATGACTTTAATTTAATTTAGATTCACGGTGTAGGCGTTTTTTATTTCTTGATCTTTATTGTTCCTGTTTCCTATATATTAACTACTAATTTCTCCCTGGGGGATCAATAAAGCACTTTAGTACATAATCCTAAATATATTATGTTGCCATAAACTGCCAAACAGCAAACCTGTGCCTGGTAATATTCAGAAATCGGATGTACTGGTTGGTTTCTAGGGTTAAAGGACCTTTCATGTAGGTATAGTGTGTTGGCAGCTTTGTAGCTTAGGCTACACAATACAAAGGATTAGAAAATATATAAGGTATGTTTTGTATGTAGTCAGTGCAGCCATACTCAAGAAAAATTTGATTATTTCATCTTGTTACACCATAAGGTTGAATGTATTGTAGATTTTCTGAACAAATGTAGAATAAACCACTTCTCTTTCTACAGCTGCAGTTTTTATTCAGCCCTCCAATTTTCTCAGAAGCAGACGTTATGCTGGATGATATCAGCTTTGACAACTGTGGAGAGGGAGATGTCCCTGCAGGGTCAGACCAACTCTCGTGTGATTTTCAAAAAGACACCTGTTCTTGGTACCATGACTACACTGCCAGCCTTTTGTGGAAAAGGAGTAATGGGAAATATAATGAAGGCCCAACTGGGAATGGTGAATATCCTATTGACAGTATACTAGAATTTTGTTTTAGCGATGATTTTGTGGGATCTGGATTTTTTTTTATAAAATGCACAGTGTAAGCGCAGCATAAACTGAAATAATAAAGCCCTCAAATCTTTATTTTCCTTTAGTGCTTACAATATTAGATTACCACAGTCCAGTTAGTGATCCTGGAACCTTAAGGGTGCTAAAGGTTTAGGGGCCCAAGGCCTGATACAATAAACAAAATACAGAGAAGTAAAAACAAACTACAGCTAATAATTGCAACCATTCATAAAATTTATTAAAACTATGAAGATATCAGATAGAAGTGAATATTCAGTCATATAGTTTCCTTAAAAATGTAATCACATTTTTGATTCTCTAATACTAAATACTATTGACAAAATATTTTTGTTTTCATATATATGATTTAATTTTGTAAGCACACTGAGTACTTGATCATTTTTGCTCTTTTTTCTTCCTCTGCAGGCTACTACATGCTCATAAATACTGAGCTCAAACCACATATTTCATCAACAGCCAGACTCATCAGCTTCCCTCGACCTGCAGGTCAAGTCATATGTGTGAGCTTCTTGTACCACATATTTGGCAGCAGCATTGGTATGTGCATCACTGTTCAGTACACTTCCAAACACAATTAATTCCACAGGTATATACAAAAAAAAATGCTACTTTTCGGCACTTTTTTAAGATCCATATAATTCTGATTCATTCTAACTACAGTTACATAAACATCCATTTCTCTAATTCACAACTTATGTTGATATTCTCTTACTATCAGGTTCATTGAAGTTTATTGCAAAGCGTTCTGGTGAAGCAGAGACGGTTGTATGGATGAGAAGTGGCACCCAGGGAAACAAATGGAGATTTGCAGATCTTGCCTTCAACAGTGACAAACCAATACAGGTATTATTTTTGTGTATATTCCTCTGCTGATCATAAGATTGAAGGATATATTAGAGGATTTTTTTAGAATGAGAAGACATCTTATTTTCTGTGAAGAGCAAATAAAGAGCAGTTATCACAACATGTAGAAAGATGACCAAGAATGTGACTTCAAACTAGTATTACTTTTATCAAATACAAGTCTCTTATTTTTGTTTTTTTTATTCGTGTTTTTTACAACAAAAATTACCATTTTCTTTCTATTCCTATTGAAGTCTAATAATAACATTACATTTTTATAATTTACTCATTTAGCTGACGCCTTTATCTAAAGCGACTTACAATTGCTTTATACGTCAGAGGCCGCACGCCTTTGAAGCAACTAGGGTCTAAGTGTCTAATAACCTAGTAACAGGTTAGTTTCATTCAGGGCTAGTATTTCACAGTTTGTTGGGTTAGCTCAGTTTGTAGAGCGTAGGACTTCTAATCAAGGATTGCAGGTTTGACTCCTGCTCTCAAAAACTCTTTTTTCTTCTTTTGTTTGTTTTATATTATCCTCTCCAACACAGTTGTTAGGAAGAGATTCAGGGAAATCCAATCACACATTTCCCAACGGCTATTTCAAAGTTTCCGAAATAGCCGTCAGGAAATGTGTAACGTTAAATGGATTCCCCTGAATGAGAAGCACAGGAATTTCCTCTGCCTGGAAATGAATCAATGGTTGATGGATGTGGACCTACCTCCAGTCTCTTCATAAGAACTTTGTTGAAGAGGCTTCTGAAAAAGATACAAAAGAAAAAAATGTTGGTTTTCCGTGTGGATCAAACCCACAACTCCTGTGTATGCATGCATCCTGTGCTCTACCAACCTCACCTCAGATAACCAGTGACACTGATACACATGGTGAAATTACCATTAAACCATTGTGTTAAACTACTGTTTCATTATCTCGAGAAAACTATCCCGTTATCACAGGAAAACGGAGTTAAAGAATGTTTGATTCGATGGCCGCTTAGGGCTTCCGTACATGACAACAATACAAGAATATATTTTAATAGGCCTACTTTTTTAAAAAAAATTTAAACCTCGGTAGCAAACATATCGGTTATTTTCGCGCTTTGGTGGCATTTTGTATGAAGATTTTTATTTATTTTTTGGCCCACAACCATAGACTGTATATAAAACAGGACACAGGACAGTTAAAGACAGAGCTACACTTTCTAACCTCATGCCCCTAATACAAAACACTAAGACAAAAACACTTTGCAAACATTTCCCAAATACACCCCGAATTCAAATTCATATCAGACACACAGAAACTCTCCTATATACTGGGAGAAATGCCCAAATGTCAAATAATTGCTGCAAAATATGTCTCCTCGTGCCACGAAGTGAGGACAACCAGTGGAAACTCAGACTGATAAATAATTGTACAAAATTTTCAAATTATTATTATTTTGATTGCTTGATATTTTAGTAATTTTGTTTTTACATTTGATGCTAACTTCTTTTTTTATTATTATTATTATCTTTTTTCAATTAATTTATTTTTTTTGTCTATTAATGCACACACACACATTTACGGTATTATCTATTTATTTTAATGTTTTATATATATATATATATATATATATATTTTTTTTTTTTTTAACACTCACACATGCTTACTGTTTCATTTATTCATTTTATTTTAATTTTTTTTTTAACACACACACACATGCTTACTGTTTTATTTATTTATCTTATTTTGATTATATTTAAATTTTTTTATCACACACACAAACACACACGCATACTGTTTTATTTATTTATTTTATTTTTATTTTTTATATATTTTAATTTTTCTAACACAAACACACACACACTTTAATTACTTTACGCTTTAATTACTTGTTTAATGAAATGTATGGGGTTGATTGTTTATATGTAGTTTGTATGATGCTTTGGCAAAATTGTTGTTACACATTCATGCCAATAAAGCTAATTTGAATTGAATTGAATTGAATTATAACACAAGAAACAGCTCAAGCCGTGGGGGAGGGAGTGGGGGCTAGTAAGGGATGTGATTGGATGAAGATGAAAGAGATGGAAATGAAAATTACCCAATGGGCCGCTGTCCACGCCTTATGGGCCAATCATTTGCCCATTTTTAGTTATGTAAATAAATAATTTACCTTACACCGGCCCCAAAAGTTCATCGGCCCACCAGGCCTTTGTTCGGTATGCCGGATTACCAGTCCACCCCTGGCTTCAATGCACTTTCGATAAATATTTTTTCTTATTGACATTTTAAAACAGTAGCTCAAATAAATATGTTTCATGACAAATTTAAACTCTTTGTCCTCTTGAAACCCACACTTCAAATAATTTGTGACATTCTCCAGTTTATTATAGAAGCTGTGGTAGATGGAAAGCAAGGCAGCATAGCCATTGATGACATAATGGTGTCCAGCAGTGAGAATGGCGCTTGTCCGGCTGAGAGAGAGTGCACCTTCCAGGGCTCCCTGTGTGGTCTGCTGCCCCAACCGTCAGCAAACTTCACCTGGAGCCGGATCACTGGGGCGTCCCAACCAGCCAACTCTTCAGGCCCCGCCACAGATCACACTCTGGGGACAGAGCAAGGTCAGCAAGTCTTTGAGATGCAGCCTCAGCTGGCTCATCTTTTTTTGCCTATAGATATATCTCGTGTCGGCCTTTGATGTTTGCTCGGACTTTGTGTTCGTCCAAACAAGGAAAGTGGGGAGGAAGGGGATTGAGTTGACTATAAAATGGGCTCTATTTGTCCATCTGTCAAAGTCACCACCAGTCTGAATTTGGCTTGAATGTTAAAACCTGCAAAACATATATTACATTAATTGGTGTTGTAAGGATCCTATTTTTTTTTAAAGGTCAGTACTTCCACTTAAATGTGATATCAAAGAAAATAGACTGAGGAAAGACTGAGGATTATTTATGAACAAGATGAATTAAGTATTATTTTAGTATTAAAAAGTTTCCTGATGATAATGCATTGGAATAAATTATCAATTTATTCTGGTAGATACATTTGTGTGATCCCTTGCTGTATAAACCAGTTTACACACAAACGTACATGTTTGCACAAACACACACACTCAAATCCAAAGCAGCATGTCCGTAACTCCTCCGTACTGTATGTGTAGGTTATTATCTGAGTGCCCAGTTGTGGCGTCACCCTATGGGGTCCAGAGGCGCAGTGATGACTGCAGTGATGGAGCCCACCGCTCCTGGCGGGGAATGCCTCATGTTCTGGTACTACATGGAGGGAAGTGGAGTGGGTGAACTCAGTGTTTACCTTCAAACCCCAGACAGCCAGAGACGCTCCACCGAGCTCTGGACTAGAAGGGGAGATCAGGGGAAGCGCTGGAGGCATGGAAGATTGACCCTTGTCAGTCCCAACACCCCGTATCAGGTACCTGGTGATTAGGCATCAGAAAATGGTTGGTGAATAAATTATTGCCAGATCAGTGAACACTTGGACTAGCATCTTAAAACTGTGCAAGCTTTACACATTTAGTTGTCCTTCTCTTTACTTTCCTCCTTCTGTGACAGCTGCTTTGAAAAGTAGGAAATTCTGTGCTGCATTTTTAACAGAATCCAACAGCTGTGAATAATCCCTTGAGATGTACCATCACCACACATGCATATGTCTTCTTTTTTTTAGTTTACAGGGTTTTTTTTACAGTGTAATTTAGGCAGTGACATAAAACATTACAGTGTAATCACAATGATATGCAAGGAATAGTTCACATTCTTTCAAGTCTATCTTAAAACAATACTCACATGCCCATTTGTACATTGAATTACTTTGGTCGCTTTAATTCCTTTATTTTTTTTTGTTTTTTCTTATAAGACTCTGATGCCACACATCTTATTGCTCTCCGGATCGCTGTTGTAGATACCATTCAAATAATGTATTTACACAGTATTTTAATGTGTGTGTGTGTGCAACACTTGTTTTTGCCCCCATTCATCATGAGCTGAAAATGATTTCACTTTGAATTCAGCTCATGATGAAATGATGAATGGGGGCAAAAACAAAAGATGTCTCCAGTAACCATTACAATGGGAGAGTCCTGATCATGAAGGATCCCCAGAAGGGAACAATCCCATCCAACTACCAGCCAATAAAACTGCCTCTGCACAATGTGGAAGCTCCTGTTAGGCATCATAGTGGCCAAGATGAGTAGATACATGTCACAATAGATAGACAGGGCCCAGAAGGGAATTGGCAGTAATACCACGGGAGCCAAGCACCAGCTACTGGTCAATAGAGCAGTCACTCAAGACCAGGCAGACCAACATGTGCACCGCCTGGATTGACTACATGAAAGCCTACGAGTCAATGCCACATTGATGAATACTGGAATGCTTGGAAATGTACAAGATCAACAGGACACGATAGTCTTCGTCAAGAGCTCAATGGGACTGTGGAAAACAAGTCTGGAAGCCAATTCAAAGCCAATTGCACAAGTCACCATCAAGTCCAGCATATACCAAGGTGATTCACTACTAATATAGGTCTGAACCCCCTCAGCCAGATCATCAAAAATTCTGAACAACCATCAGTCACCTCCTCTACATGGATGACATCAAGCTGTATGCCAGGAATGAGTGAGATAGAAGGAAAACTCAGAACCGAAGGGGTTGAACTACAAATACCTTAGGATCTCGCAGGCAAACGGAAACTGTGAGGAGGCAGCAATGAAGTCTCCCACAGCCAAATACCTACACAGAGTAAGGCAGGTCCTGAAAAGTCAGCTGAATGGGAAGAACAAAATCTGGATTATCAACATATACGCCCTGCCAGTTTTCAGATACCCCGGTGGTATAACAAACGAGACAAAGGAGGAGATAGGGGCCACTGATATCAAGACAAGAAAGCTCCTCACAATACATGGTACCCCAAATCAAGCATCCTAGAGACTGTACACTAAACGAAATTATGGAGGTCAAGGGCTATTGAGTATCAAAACTGCTGTCCAGGATGAAACAACAAAGATCCTGGAGTACACTGGAAAGATGGACCCAAAAGATGAATGGCTAAGTGTACCTCAGGCAGCAAAAGCCCAAGGATGATGACAAGGAGGAGGATGAACCTCTATGGAGAGACAAGCAGCTGACAACATCAGCAACATCAATAAGAAGGAACACAACAAGCTCAAAAAATTCCAAGGGCTGAAAGATGAGCCGGAAAAGATGCAGGTGGTAATCAGAGCACTGGGGTTGTGACCCACAGTCTGGGAGTGTCTCTAGCAGATTCTAGGTAAAACATATGAAGTCTTTGTCCAGAAGAGTGCAGTCATAAGAACAGCTAAGACACTGCACAAAACCCTCAAACTCACAGCCCTCTTCAAGAGGAATGAGTGAAGAGAGTGTGTTTTTTTTTTTTATGATCAGTTAACAATAAATAAGTAAAACTAAATAAGACTATAATGCTGGAAAATACCAACAGCAATGAAATTGCTTTAGAAATGGATATCTTTGCTGTAGATATGGATGAGAGGACTCATTACAGCACTTTATAACTCTTTTAACGCACATATGGGCATGTGAGCATTGCTTTAAGACGTTTAATAGTGCATGTACAGCATGTGTGGATTCTCACATTCAACCTTTTCAGCAGAGACTCTAGTTTGAGAGAAGTCTGCTCTTCCTCAGTAAATACATGTATACAATAATGAATAAACACAGTAACGGAAAATGTCCTATAAATTCAAATCCATTTGTCGTTCTGGGTGACAGGTGATTTTTGAGGCGGTGGTCGGGGATGGACCGAGGAGAGATATCGCCATTGACGACCTCATTGTCCTTAATGACGCATGTCCCCCACCAGGTTGTGAACTTACTTTAAAGTTAAAACAGAAAATGGACGAAAGATGAAAATTAATGTATGTGGGTTTGTGGTTGGGTAGTTATAATTTGTGCATGCATGTATGAATGTTTGCATAATTCATGCTTATTGGTGTTATTCTTTGCAGGTTTTTGTGACTTTGAAATGGACTTCTGTGGTTGGGTGAACAGTCCTCCAGCAGAGACTGGAGTGGACTGGGACTGGCTGTCAGGTGAAAGTGGCGGTAATATATTTATTCCAAAAAAGGACCACTCAACAAATTCTGCTTTGGGTAAGTCACCCACATATACTTTAAGTAATGGCATCATAATGAGTGTAGCATTTTAGGCTGTATTTCATCTGATCTACCACTCAAAACAAGTAACTGCGTTCAAGATCTGAGCTCGCAAACTATTACCTTTCATGCTTTCAAAATGTGAAATTTTCGGTGACAGAAATATTCATGGTGTAAAATAGGCTAAAACATTGTAATAACGTTACACTTCCCACCTGGTTGCAGTAACGTTGTCTGTTATCACCTACTCCAATGGTGGCCTTGCCTTTTGCAAGGTTCATGGTGATGGAGGATCGCATCAGTCATTTAGCCAATTGATGTATATACTACTAGATGTCCAAATTAAAAATGTTCATGTATATGAGAGAGAAGTTTCTTCTGGGTCATTGTGCTGCTGAAGATTTTGGAATGACAAGATTTCCCAATTCCTTTTGCTCTCTGATTCTGCTCTCCATGTATCAGAATCTCTGCAGACAGGAAATGAGGCACACATAGATAGTTGTGTGTCCAGTGATTATTACCAAAATGTTTCAGTGATACCTCATTTATCAATAATGAGAAATACTTTTATACTTTTTACATTTACTTTTTATAGAGTATGCTATGCATTGGTAAGCTATAGATTTCATTTCAAGGCATATTAACTATGTATCTTTTAAACAATTTTATGACTTCCTTGATTTGTGGGACATGTCAGTTAGTTTTATTTACAAATAAATTAGTTTGAATCAAATTGTAATTCCAAATCAAAAAATGTCCAGCTCTTCTTTTGTCCCTTGTGTGTGCATTTTTGGTGGGTGTATTAAGCTAAAGCTTCTCACTTTAATCTACTGCAGCTGCAGTTGTGCATTTTTGCCTAATTTGATTGATGGTGAAAGTGATTTTAATGCAGTAAGAAACTGGAAAACAGTGATTTCAACATTTCTCCAACCCCCCGGCAGGACTCACTATATCTAAAATCCTGGCTACCGCCGTGAAGGAGGACTATTGATTTTGTCCCCCGTCACTTATACTGAAATTGCATAAGAAGGAGCTCTCTGGCTGGTATGAACAGGAGGAGTCATTGTAGCAAGCGAAACCTTTTTCAATGTTCATTTGGGGACCTGAATATTTTTTGTGACATACTTGAAAAATTGTGAACCTACCACACTTTAACAGATGGGCTGGTAAGGTCTCAGTTGGGTAAGCGACAGAGTAAGATGAACCTTTCCACTTACTAAGGTACCTATTATAGCAAACTGTGTGATTAATGGAGCCACTCAGACTTCAGCTGATTAATAGTCATAATGTGAATCTAATATTATGCAGCTTTGTGCAGGTGCATGGCGCAATATTTATTCTAAATATTGTGTTGTATTTACTCTCCATAGGGCACTTTGTATTATTCAGTTCATATAAGTATAATAAAGAAGAAACTGCCCGACTGGAGAGTGAGACAATGCAGGCAGTAGACCGAGCTTGCCTGGAGATCTGGCACTACACTGACGGATGGGCAGTAAATAGTAAGTACAGTCTTTTTTAACTGTGACAGTAAGCACTGGTATGGTCACTTATTTTGTTTACAATTTTCTCATGTATTTTATGTAGATTATAAAGCTATATTTCAATATGCACTATCTACTGAGAATGGTAACTGTATTGTTAGTACTGTTAAAACTGCAGCCAAATATATGTGTGTATATATATATATATATATATGCAGAATACACATTCAATGAAGAATTTGATAAAGAACATTTCATACTTTCAGACAGTGTAGAATAAGATGGAAAATGTATGTTAGGGGTTTAATACTCACTGGGGTGTGAGAACCAATCATGGATAAGGAGAAACTTTCTCAAAATCTGTAAATAAATGCACATTGTGGTGCTTCCAGGGCCCTCAGCCATTAAACTGACAGTGTTAGTAAATGAGACTGCTGGACTGCGTTCTGTGTGGAATACAAGTGGATATATGAATGGCACATGGATCCAAGACAGGGTGGATTATAGTGCATCAGGGCTTCATCAGGTAAATATTTGCTGATAAATTCATAATATATCCTGATAAGTTTTCTTGAGAAAACACCGCTCCTAAATGAATCAGTGCACATTTCTAAATTAACCATCCTTCATCACAGATTATTTTACAAGCCAGTTGTCCAGCTTCAAAGGAAGGGAGCTTTGCCCTGGATGACATCCACATCATCAGGGAGAAGTCTTGCAATGACATTATCCCTACAACCACCCCAAACCCTGCCACCACAACCACCACTGCTCCTGCCTCTGCTATGGACTGCACTTTTGAACAAGGTGACTCTTGTAAAATCGGTTCAGAAATGACTGTGAATTCTCAATTTGTTTTGTACTTAAAAAAAACCCCAAAAAACCTTAAATCCTTGCTGGCAGGGTTACTGCAAGTCAGGGCTTGTTGTTAGCATGTTTGAGAGCCTTGCTTAAGGCACTTAAAATCTGTTTCAGCAGCAGTGAAGTAAAATCAGCTGACTTGAACATATTTGACTTGACAGATATTTTTTTTCAAAAACTAAAGGCTACTAATACTTATTCATTGTGTTTTTTAAAAGATCATAAATGTAGTAACATACATTATCATACTGTATCAGGGGCAAGATAAATTATTTACCGATATATATCTAATAATGTGAATTTTATCCATTGTTTCGTGAACATCTTAGTTTTACTTGAGGCTAGTTGAGTAGTATTTGCATTTGGATATTTGCATACTTTGAAGTAAACATTCTATTGTCTATTTATCCTGTTACCCATTTTACACATACAATATTTTAAAATATAAGATTGTATCTTGTAAATCAGGTCCATGTAGTTGGGTCCAGGAGGTCAGTGATGATATGAACTGGACTCTCAGAAGTGGACTTCAAGTGGACCAGCCTTGGGATGGACCTCAGTATGATCACACTATTGGAAATGATCAAGGTATTGACAGTTGACAATAATATATGCATAATATAAGCATTCAAGAAGAAACCTGAAATCATATGTAGCAACAGTACTTCTGTAAAGACCATCAGACATCTGTGTAACTGTTGTACTGTATGTGCTAGTAGTCAAAACAGTGTTTTTAGCCAAGGTAGATACATTATAACTGTGGATACAGAAACAGAAATCAACAATAAATTTGACGACTGATTAACATTTTTAGGGCAGGTCTCTGTAACGATGTGGGCACAACAGTCTCTGAATTCCGTCACTTGGTAACATGAGTCCCATTTTGTCCAGACCAGATCTTTAGGAGCAGAATTAAGTCCATGCTGGGCCAGCATGGCTCCTCTCCTGGCTCTCTTTCCTCTCCTCAGAGCGATCACCGTGGTCCGCCGCGGTGCCTTGGCCAAATTGTGATAGCTAGACGACTGGGTCAGAGCATCTCTAAAACTGCTGCTCTGAGGGGCGTTCCTGGTCTGCAGTAGTCAGTACCTATCAAAAGTAGTCTAAGGAAGGAAAAGCAGTGAAACGGCGACATGGTCATAGGTGGCAAAGGATCACTGATGCATGTGGGGAGCAAAGGCTGGCTCGTGTGGTCTGATCCAGGACAAATTGCTGAAAAGGTTGAAGCTGGTTCTGATAGAAAGGTGTCAGAACACACAGTGCATCGCAGTTTGTTGTGTATGTTGCTGTGGAGCTGCAGACCAGTCAGGGTGTTCCTGCTGAGCCCTGTCCACTGCGGAAAGCACCTACAATGGGCACGTGAGCATCAGAACTGGACCACAGAGAAATGGAAGAAGGTGGCCTGGTCTGATGAATCACGTTTTCATTGTACATTACGTGGATGGCCAGGTGCGTGTGCGTTGCTTACCTGGGGAACACATGGCACCAGGATGCATTTTGGGAAGAATGCAAGCCGGCGGAGGCAGTGTGATGATTTGGGCAATGTTCTGCTTGGAAACCCTGGGTCCTGCCATTCACGTACTTTGACACATATAACCTACCTAAGCATTGTTGCAGACCATGTACACCCTTTCATGGAAGCGGTATTCACAGATAGCAGGGACCTCATTCAGCAGGATAATGAGCCTTGTTCAGGAAAGGTTTGATTAACACGAGTTCAAGGCGTTGACTTGGCCTCCAAAATCCCCAAATCTTAAACCAATCGAGTATCTGTGGGATGCGCTGGGCAAAGGTCTTAATCCACGGAGGCCCTACCTGGCAACTTACAGGGCTTGCTGCAAATGTCTTGGTGCCAGATACCACAGAACACCTTCAGAGGTCGGGTGGAGTCCATGTCTCAATAGGTCAGGGCTGTTTTGATGGCAAAAGTGGGTCTTATACAATAGTAGGCAGGTGGTCATAATGTTATGGCTGATGGGTGCACGTTATCACTTTATTGCTATTCCACCATTCAAACCATAAAAAGTTGGCACATACTGCAGATGTCAGTAGTAAGTGTTCATAAACAAAATAACTAATGCTGGGTTGAATGGAAGCACCGCCTTGTCAAATATGAAATGGAATAAGGAGCTCTGATCTTGCACTATGTTGTATTCAGTAATTTGCATCACATTCTTTGTCTACCAAGGTTTCTTCTTACTGTTGAATGGATCTGGATCTAAGGATGGGGAGAGAGCAGGCATCTTTGTTCCTGTCATCAATCTTACATCACATATCTGTGTTGGATTCTGGTACTACATGCTCGGGCCTTCAGTATCCACCTTGGATTTGCTGGTTGAGACAGTATGCATTCTCATTAGTACTACTTCACACATTCTTACAATCTTTGCTTCCAGTGTTCTTACTTTTTACTATAATTACTTGCTTTGTTCTAGAAATCCTCTGAACTGTTAGTCTGGACTCGCCAAGGAACCCAGAATCCAGAGTGGATTAATGCACAAGTAACCATCAGCATGAGCAATACAATGCGGGTAAATTTAATTCAGCTACATTTTCATGTTTGCTCTAAAGCCGAACCAATGCTGGATTTTTAAGGGTGATGCCCATATCAATATGTGAGAGTTATCTACTGATGTATATAGGGATACCACTATGCAATAGGCTAAATTATCGGTAGGGATCAAATCTGCACATGCATTTCATTTATTTAATTTAATTTATAGGGATAGTTTTGTTAATACAGAATTCAGAAACAGAAGCATTGTCTTTCTTGTATTCAATATTGTATGTATTCCTCCTTCATCCACAGGTGATGTTCACTGGCCACAGAAACACCAACAGTAAAGGATTCATTGCCATTGATGACATTACAGTGAGGGACGGGCCCTGCAGTAATCAGAGTACGTAAACACAGACCAACCAATGGCTGATGTTCACAGGAAGTCAAAACATCATTACAGAGATTATTACAACTTTCCTCTTTTTTTACACTATTTTAGATGTGTGTGGGTTTGATTCCAACCTGTGTGGCTTTGGCAACGATGTCAGTCATAAGGGTCGCTGGGGTCACAAAAGAGCCTCAAAAAATCAGGTGGATCACACCTATGGAACTGAAAATGGTCAGTACAAAACCAACCAACGTCTTGTTGAGAATACGTGAAAGAAGCAGAGAAATTGTGGTCTCACCACCACTAGATGAAGGTTTTAATGTAAAGTGAATTAATAGTAAGTCAGTTAAACCTGTGTTTTTGAATGGTAGTTCCCAACATGGGAATCAGAACCCCACAATATGGGGGAGTTGGGTCTCAGTGTAACTCTGAACAGGCTCCAAATATAATATAATTAAAGCAGAGCAAAACAATCAAAAACATCAGTCATGCTGTAACTGAACAAAAAGACCATAACTGCCTTTGTAACAAACTCTGTCTTTGTTGTAGGTTACTACATGACTGTGATGATATCAAACTCGACACAGAATGAAGTAGCTCAGCTGCTCACACCTGAGATCACCTCAGCTGCAGAGTTATGTGTACGCTTCTGGTGAGTCCAGTGCTGCCGTCACACACATTTATACACTGTTGTCTAATGCAGATTTTAATGTTTGTGTATCTACTGTATTTGTTCAGGTACTGGTTACCTGCAGGGCCTTCCGACATCCTCGCCGTGCATGTTCTGCGGAGCGGAGAGCTGGGTGATGCACTTTGGCAACGATCTGGAGCGCCCTCTTCAGGCTGGGAGGTGGCAGAGGTCACTGTGTCCTCCCCTGCAAAATTCCACGTAAGCTGGTTTTTACAACGATCCCTCTCCTCGCACACTCTGCAAATCAAATTGTCTCTTTCCCAGTGAGTCGCTAAGCTGCTTCCTGAAAACGTTTATGTCCTTCACCAGGTGGTGTTCAAGTCAGTCTATGTGCCAGGCACTAACTCTACAGTGAAATTAGACGATATTTCTGTGAGGGATGGGGTCTGCAGTCCTCCAGGCAGCTGTGACTTTGAGTCCGGACAGTGCACCTGGGTCAATGTCCCTAAAGAAGATGGACATGACTGGGTGCTGGCCAGTGGAGGCTTCCAGGGTCCACCGACAGACCACACCACTCAGACCCCAGAGGGTACGACTTTAGATATACTTCAATATAATAAGATAAACATGTAACAAAAGTAGAATTCACATATCTCCATTTTATATTAGTGAGCCCCAGTAAAAGGATCTTTTAAGACAAAGAAACCAACAAACAAACAAAAAGTCTTTATATCAGACCCAACAATATGTCAGGAGTAAACGTACTGAATTTTTTCTCCAGCAAGGTGACCACAAACACAACTGCAATTGCTAGTGTCGCTCTGCTTGATGTCCAAATATATATACATTCACTTTCACCATATCAACTTTTTAAGGTGATAAAATGTCAGTTTTGTGGTTACACCTTGTTCACAGCTCCAAACTCACCCCGGAAATAATTTATTAATGCAGCTATAAAATTCCGCGCCTTTAAGGGTGCCAGTAACTGTGGAGGCACAAAATGATGATTGGTACTAAATTAACATGTCCAAAGAGAGGAATATTATTGACAGTTTAAATGTTTTGGAAAATGTGACAGTTAGCTCTACAGCTGTCTATGCCTAATATGAGGCACTGCAGTTGCTGTTTAACTGACATAGTCTGTTACTTATTAACTTCTCCTTTTATCCCTAACATATGTTCTGTTGCTGACATTACCACCTCCCTGCCCCACAAAGAATTTCCTTATTTCTGATCTACAATGAAAACCTTGAAAATCGTTAGAAATTATCATATTTCTCTCTATTAATTTTGATCCTAATCAACTCCTGCACTAAGAGTTTGAATAGTGCAGAAATGAGCAGTATTGATAATTCATTCACAGCTGATAGTTTGCACTTTGCATTATATTTTTATTCTTATTTTTGCATTCAGGTTGGTTCTTGTTGAGCTCATCACTGCACCAAAACCACAGCAGTCTAGCACAGGTATTGTCAGAATGGATCCAACCGAGGAACACCACTTCCTGTCTCACCTTATGGTACCGTATGAACAGCAGGTCAGCAAAAGAAAATGACAAGCCACCACCCTTTTCACAACATACAGTGTGTGACAATGCAGAGGATGCACTTTATCCTGTTTAGTTTCCTCACTGACTTCCTCATGAAGTATGCTCAAGTGTCATTTAGGCATGAATCACCTGCCCCCCTTTGTGCAAGACTGAGAATATTATGTGGCAGAGTTCACTCTTTACTCTCTGTTGAATGAAAAAGACCTAAAATCAATTTTGAACATAAAAATAATAGTTTCAGCATATCAGCATGTATTGTGTTATATACAATATTTGTGTCATTGTAGCACAAATGAAACAAGTAATAGTTAAAAAATGAGTGTCTATGTTTGCAACCTCACAGCAACGTCCATGATTTTCTTTTTTTTTCTTTAAATAAAAACTTTTTTGGAACACAAAAACTTTGCAAAGTGAACAAATGCTTTTTGTTTAAACTAACTTGACTCAAATTGTTTTCACGTATCATATAACAACATCACATTTGTCTGATGCTTGTCAGTGACTCAGGGACATTGAAGGTGTACATGGGTTCAGGGCCATCGGAGGAGGGTCTGATGTTCAACAGCACCAGCAGCAGACGCAGCTGGACCAGGTTCTCTCAGTCTATAGAGAGGAGCAAACCTTTCCAGGTAACCCAAAACGGGCTCAGTGGTAGAAATAATACTAATAATAATTATAATATGAGAAATAATGGATATTTTAGCAGCAATCTTTACTGACTCCCTACAACAACCTCATACTCAGCTGCTGATCGAAGCACAGGCCAACAACAGAGGCTTTATTGCCATTGATGACGTCAGTGTCACACCAGGCCTTTGCCAAGGTACTGATATTGTTTATTATTCCTTTAGTTTATGACTGAAATGCATTTGATGATAATTAAGTAGTAAAATGCATGAAACTGTTTTCTTTTTCTGGTAGTGAATGAAACAAGTTTGGGATTTTTGGGTTGTTCATTTGAAAATGGCACGTGTGGCTGGGAGGACATGAGTGTTGGCCAGGTTCAGTGGACGAGAGGAAGGAATGCTACTGAGAACATTGGACCCTCTGTGGACCACACAGTGGGCACTGAACTGGGTGAGATCATACACTCTTATACTACCTTTATTTATGATGGGACAAGTTATCTGCAAATGGACTGCTTTACCGTTATACAGAACAGACTGACTGTCTCATACTGGAGAGATTCAAATCAATGCCCTTCTCTAGTCTTGAGGCCACTGTCACAATTTCACAATGCAGTAGTAAAAGTCAGAGCAAAGGGGTTACCAAAATTGTTGATGCTCCACTGGAATTAAATCAGTAAAAACATAAACATAATCTGTGTGCAGGATACAAGTCTGGACTCCATTCATAAAATAACCCAGATTACCCATAATAGTTACAAACCGCCAAAGAAGGCAGCATCAAAATCTTTTAGCCATTATTGATCATTCATTTCTGACCAGAAAAATATGTTATGGGTGTTATAATGAGAAGTTTGTGACAAGAGTAAAATATGCTCAATATGGAAGTGAGATGTCTCTTGTGTTTCCCCTTTTTCAATATGTGTGGTGGCAATGCTGCCTGTGGGTAGTGTTAGCCACAGTTTCTACATCCCCATCCTTGTTTTGTTCAGACTTGGGCTTCCTCGATTTAAATGATATAGTCTATGCTAAACTTGAAATCTATACTTCTGTGATTTGTTATTGAGTTATGCTGTTATGTAACTTCCATCACACCAAAATATATGACACAGGGCTCTGAAACAGGTGTCAAAAATTGGGGGAAACCACAAATCATGATGCCTCCTCATCAAAAAGAATCCAACAGACCACACATTGCATACCGAGTTGCAGTTCAATTGAATATGAAGGAAGTTTATTATCTGTAAGCTGCATACCTGTGAAGAAAAATGCTCTATTCACTCTCCAATTCTCCACCATTGTGCTAAAACCTCTTCACCACTTATCCATACCCTTTCCATTTGGCAGATCTACCATACTTAAAATTTTCTACTGCAATGGTTTTGTACTGCTAACTAGAGCTGCAACAATTCATTGAATAATCAAATAGTAATTAAAGTAATTGCCAGCTGTTTTCATTATTGATTAATCTGTCATTTTTTAATGAAAACATTATCTGATTTCAGCTTCTTTACTCCTCTATGACAGTAAATTACAAGTATTTTGGTTGCAGACAAAACAAGACATTTGAGGACGTCATCTTTGGCTCTGGGAACCTCTAATCGATATATTTCACTTACTTCACATTTTATAGACCGAACAACTAATCAAATTCAATAACAAGAAAATAATCGACAATGAAAATAATTGTTAGTTGCAGCCCTACCACTGATTCTTATGTGATTCTTTCAGGTTGGTACATGGCAGTGCAGTCTGACCGAGGAGAACAAATGAGCCCTGCTGCCATGCAGAGTCCCAACATGAAACAGGCCAGCGCCACCTGCACACTACACTTTTATTACAACATGTATGGAGAAGGTATGTTTTGAAAATGCGAGTGTAAGTGTGCAGCCAATAAAATAACATCTGCATGTAATCTTTAACTCTGTACATTGTTACAGACATAGAGGAGCTGAGTGTGGCGCTAAATGGGGGCTCCAGAACCACCACGCTGTGGTGGCTATCTGGTAACCATGGAGATTTTTGGCATCACGCTGAGGTAACGGTTGGTCGAATGCCTCAGGACTTCACCGTCCTGTTTGAAGCCTCCAGGACCTTCACCAAGCCTGGACACATTGCCATTGATGACATAGATTTTACAAACTGCACCCTGCCTGGTAGGCTACCTGCTCTACCTGCACACTCTACAATGGGTTTCTCAGCCCCTTTGTTAAGCTGATCTATGATATATTTGGCCTATTTGTTTTTTCTTCTCAGAGCCCCAACCCTTATGTCCAGAGAACATGTTCACCTGCAACAACAGTGTGTGTGTTGAGCACAACCAAGTGTGTGACTTCAGTGATGACTGTGGGGACTGGTCTGATGAGAACAACTGTGGTGAGATATCATCATTAAGTACTGTTAAATATGTTAGAATTACTGAATTCACCAGTTCACATATATAAAGTCCCGTGCACTCTCCGTGTGCTGAAGATTTACAAAAATCAGCAGCTTAAAGTCAGATATTAGCTAACCTAGAAGTTAACAGGATAGTATGATCATTAAATCAGTTATTCTGGCACATAACACAGAATAGTTTTGGTGAAAAATGTAGTATTATTTAGTCTTCACCTTGTCCTGAACATTGTTTATAATTTCCCTTAAAAGGGTTCAAAGTTAAGTACATTTTGAAATTGGATTAGAGTAATTTAAACTTATAAGCATTAATAATGAAACATTTGATTTATAATAATAGTATGCGATATGAATTTTTTTGCAAGTTTGTGTGTCTTTTGGAAATGTATTACACATTCAAAGAGCATTTGAGACAGAACATTTCAAGTTTCAAGTATTTCAAGTAATTTTTCAATCAAAAATGACAAACATTCTTTTTAACATCTCAAAGGCTAAAATTTGTTGCTTTTCCCTGTCTTACATTGGAGTAAGTTGAATATCACGGTGGGCTCTAGAAAACTGTCATTGGCATTTTTCATAGTTTTCTGATGTTTTATAGACCAACCTAAGAATCACTTAATCATTAAATTAAACAACAGATTACTAATGACAATAAGTGTTGTTGCAGCCCTACACATCTACAGGTTGATGGTTTTGGTGAGCAGTTTATGACTTGTTTACATCTCACTCTCTTTTATCTGATGATAACAACGCAGAGCAACAAGGTCTTGTGGAGCGCTGCAGCTTTGAACAGGGCCTGTGTTCCTGGGCAGAAAGTGATGTGGACACACCTGGAGCTGAGTGGACGCATCACAAAGGACAGGAAGCCTGGTCCGAACATGGGCCTCCCAGGGATCACACCCACAACTCTGCTGCAGGTATTAGTCTCTCCTGGCACTGAGATAATCCTTATGGGTCTGAATAACTTGCCTGACTAGATGGTTAATGTACTCTTATTAATTGTCTTCTGTAATCAGTAATGCTATACTTCAACATTTCACTGCATTGTTTAATTTCATGACACAGGTCACTATGTCATCCCTGGGACTCACCTGACTGAGAAGGGCCAGACGTCAGAGATTCTCTCCAGAACCTTATTACCCAGCTCTAACTGCACTGTGAGTAGACGTAGGTGGTAAAAGCCATTTTCGAGTCAAGACATTATTAACAAGTATAATGTTTACCATGTTCAACATCTCAGTTTAACGAGTTATGGGAATGCCATTAGCATGCATCTCAGATGTGTGTTTAGTTTGTTATGACAGCCACATCAATCTCTGTATTTATTGCTTTATTTATTTGGCACAGCACAAATAAAAACTTCTGAATGCTTCTGAATATGTTACAGTGATAACTTGCTTCTATTTATGAGTGTGTAGCTTTTATTATCTGTCTTAGGTTAATCTCTGATCTGCAGGACGTTATTAACCACTCTTTAAGGTTGAACATAAGACTGTTCAGCTAATTAAGCAACAACAAATAGTTAATTCTTGTTTTCAAAGCACATCATCACCTTCTTTTCTGTACCTCACTTCACTGTGATGACACTTACTTTATCTATATAGGTGAGATTCTTCTACTTCAGCCTGGACGATGCTGCAGCCAGACTGACAGCCCAGTCCAGGACGCTACAGTCTGGTAGCGATGACACTGTGCTGTGGCTCAGGGAAAACTCACAGAGTTACAGCTGGCAGAAAGCAGAGGTCACATTCTCCTCCTCAGACAATAGCAAGGTCAGTGAACCACAGGCAGCTAAATAAATGACATTGAATCTCACATTTATAATAATAATATAATATAATAATAATAATAATCTTTATTTGTAGAGCACTTTTCAAAAACAAGTTACAAAGTGCTTTAACAAGTGTAAAGACAATAATACCCAAGAGACAATAATACAAAAACAATACAAGAAAAAAGCATGAAAACATTGAAAAGACTAAAATACACGTTTAAGATAAATATAAAATTAGTAAAATACAATAAAATAAAAGGGATAAAATAAAGTCAAATAAGATCGGGAAAGGCTCTCCTATAAAAGTATGTTTTAAGAAGGGACTTAAAAGAGTTCACTGACTCAGCCGACCTGATTTCCTTGGGCAGGCTGTTCCAGAGCTTCAGGGCCCTGACAGCAAACGCTCTGTCCCCTTTAGTTTTCAGTCAAGACTCTGGAACAGACAACAGACCTCTGCTCGAGGATCTCAAGGTGCGTGCTGGTGTGTATGGGACTAAAAGGTCAGAAATATAACAAGGCGAGAGGCCATGAAGAGCTTTAAAAGTGATCAATAGAATTTTAAAGTCAATTCTAAAACATACTGGGAGCCAGTGTAATGAAGCGAAAATAGGGGTAATATGGTCATATTTCTTTGTTCTGGTTAAAAGCGTGGCAGCTGAGTTCTGGACAGTCTGGAGTCGATCAATAGATTTTTGGGTTAAACAGGTGAAAAGGCTGTTGCAATAATCCAGGCGTGATGAGATGAAGGTGTGTAAAATGGTCTTGGTGTCCTCAAAAGTTAACATAGATCAAATTTTTGCTATATTTCTAAGTTGATATAAACATGATTGAACAAGCTTTGTGGTGTGCTGCTCGAAATTTAAATTACTATCAAACCAGACACCAAGGTTCTTTGCCACAGCCATCTGCTGGGACCCGATGACCAGGATTTCTGTTTTGTCTGAGTTCAGCTGGAGGAAATTATTTGACATCCATTTTTTAACTTCACAAAGGCAGTTGTTAAGTGAACTCAGCATTCCAGGGTCTGTGGATCTGACGGGCAAGTATATTTGTGTGTCATCAGCATAAATATGAAAAGAAATGCCATGTTTATGGATAATATGTCCAAGGGGAAGCAGATACAAGGAAAACAAAATGGGTCCTAAGACCGACCCCTGAGGCACACCATATTTAACTGGACAGAACGAAGAGACATAGTTGTTTACAGACACGCAAAACTTCCTATTTGACAGGTAGGATGAAA
>NC_060155.1:10138807-10179539 GCF_021292245.1 Micropterus dolomieu | reverse complement strand
TGAAACTTTTCAAATAATTTGTTATTTTCCAGTACAGTGAGCAGCTGTTTGGACACAATTCTTTCTAGAATCTTTGCAATAAAAGGCAGTTTTGAAATTGGTCTAAAATTATGTGGGAGGGAGGGATCTAAACCAGGTTTCTTTAAAAGTGGGTTCACGCAAGCCGTTTTAAAATAATCAGGGACACAACCAGTAGATAGGGAGCTGTTGAAAACAGAGATCAAATGGGGCCCATCCATTACTTTCAGTAAAAACTTTGTAGGTATAACATCAAGTGGGCTGGAGGACACTCTCATTTGTGATACTGTTTTTAAAAGCTCAGACAAGTCGATGGGATAAAACTGGTTAAAACTCTCTTGTTGCTGGTGAGGGACCTCTGAGTAAGAGGCCGCGGGGGTAATAGAGGCTCTGATTGACACCACCTTATTGGTAAAATAAGATAAAAACAATCACAGTCATCATTACTTCCAGCTGAGGCACAAGGAGGGGCTGGGTTTACCAGTTGATCCACAGTCTTAAACAGAAACCTGGGATTGTGTTTATGTGTAGTAATGAGTTCAGAAAAATAGTGTGTTCTCGCATCCTTAACCAAGTTATTGTATTTAATTAATAAATCCTTCAGACTGAGGTAATGGACTTGGAGACTGGATTTTTTCCATCTGCGCTCTGCTTTCCTGCATTCCTGCATTAATTTATTAAAATACTTGCTGAGGTTATTAACTCTATCATATATAATGTGAAAGTTGATGCTCAAAGTCAAACTCACATGTATACAGACAGACACAGTTAGCAACTAGCTGGCAAATATAGAGGAGCTTGATATTTTCCTCAGGACTTAGTTGATACCAAACATGCGCTACAAGGAGAATGAAAATGGGACTTCGCTTCACCAGGTGGCCAGAATCATGACTCAAAATAAATGATAATATTGCTTTATGTCTGTGTGATGTGTTGATAAGCCATTGTTTGCTAATAAAAATCAATTAATACAGATTTAAATAGATTCAGATCAATGACACTGATGGTTATAGAAAGTAGTTTTAGCTTTTGGTACAAAACAAAAAACACTCACCTTTGGACTTGACTTTACTTTGATACTTTGTTTATGATTTGATTTATCGCTGATGTTCATGAAAAGTTAGCAACAAGGTCAGAAGGTTCTTTTTTCGATTATCTTGTCAGATTGTATTCCAATATGAGCGAGGTGATGGTCGCAGAGGGCTGGTTGCACTGGACGATATCTCTTTCTCCAGGGAGTGTGTATTTGACCCCGACAACAACATATTGCCCACCTCTGCCCCACCTACATCCTCTAACACACCCACTTCTGCCGCCACACCCTCAACCTCAACCGTACCAACCCACCCCTGTCAGGTAAACTACGTGACAAAGCAATTCTGTGAAACATAAAGTATTCCACAAAACAAGTCTGTAAACCTGCTGAAAATAATCCACCTTCTTTTTTTGGTGTTGCAGGATAATGAGTTTTTCTGTTGGCGGTCCGCTGGGAAAGTGTGTATTCTGGCTACTTTACAGTGCGATTATCAACCAGACTGCCCCGAGGGGGAGGACGAGGATGACTGTGGTGAGCAGCGTGTTGCTGTAGAGACCTGCAGTACCAATGCTACCATCATTTTGTCAGCAGTATACAATGTCTTACAATAACAATTAAATGTTTATTCAGGTGGATTCATTAACATATTCAGTAATTAAACAAATTAATTCATATAACTAAATGAAGCAGTAGCTCAATCTAAGCTAAAATTCTGCTATAGCTAACCAGCTTAGCAGCTGTCATTGCAGCTTTTGACTCTTGGGAATAACATGGGTTAAATGTACTGAATTGCAAATTTGTTTATTTATTGATTTTAACATAAATATAAACGGTAGAAGAACCGACAAAAAAACAGAGATACATTAAAATCCTATGAACTTTAATAGTACAAATAAAGTTTATTTTCTTAAACAAATGGAGGGTCTAAATGGAGGTGACAGCTAAAAAAATATTTTGTTGTTTTCCCTTCACAATCACACTCAGTATCAACAAAAGCCTGGTAACATGCTTCATGTCTTGGCCAATTAGAAGACAGTGGTGGGGGGGCTTAAAGAGACAGGAGCATCTACAGCTTGTTTCAGACAGAGACTGAAATGAAGGTCTACATGAGACTGAAATGAATGTCCACATGAAGGGCCTCTATAAGATAGAGAATCATGCAAAGCTGCCATACAGGAGTCATCTGTATGATCTGTAGTTTTACATGTGAGAAGAAATGTGATATACTGAGGCAGTTTTAGTCAGAGACGTGCAGTTGTCTGCTTGTTGCTTGTGAGGACCAGACTTGTATTACATGTAGTACATACAATATGTATATCCTGTTATGAAGCACAAGGTATAGTGGTAAACTGCATCAAACAACTGCTGTTAACTGTGTTAAATTTCAAGATACTTTTCTTTTTCTCTGTTGCACACCCCCCCCCCCCCCCCCCCCCCCCGTGATTCATGAACCAGTACTCACCCCCCCCCAGCAGCATTACTCACGCCTGCCTTTTAAACTTTCAGGTCCGTGCACATTTGAGAGTAACCAGTGCCGATGGACTGACACCAGTGATGGACAGAGCAGGTGGCAGAGACAAAAAGCCAGTAACAACACTGAGCCGCCCACTGATCACACTACAGACACAGGTGGCTTTAGTGGTTTATTGACCGATTGAATAGTGTATTGATTTTATGCACTCACTGCACAAGAATTCAAGATGTTCAACATCTGAAATGGCATGACCCAGAAATGATCATAACTGCACTGTTTACGAAATTCAGGATGTTTTCCCTCATTCTAAGGCTACTACATGAGAGTGAATTTTAGTCAGGGGTCTACACAGAGTGAGGCCCGACTCCAGAGTCCCGCACTCACCCCTTCATCCCCCTACTGCCAGATTCTGTAAGTGAAACCATGACACTGATGGCTGCATCTTTCTTATAATCATCCCTGTAAAATATTTGTTTTGATACGAAGTTGAATATTTAAAGTATGAATTGCTCAATGCTCCCCACCGCCTCTGTCTCTCTACCACGCAACTCTCTTCCCAATCCCCTCTCTCCCCTTCTTCCTTCCTTCTTTCCTTAACGCAGGTTTCACTTCCACATCAGTGCAGAGAGTGCTGGGTCACTCAGAGTGCTTATGCAGCAAGCTGAGGGGAGTGAAGCAATCCTGTGGTCACGCAGTCACAACACTATCTCCCACTGGACATCAGAACATCTGCCTCTAGGCCCACACCAGCAACCTTATAAGGTGTGTGCTCACATTTTGAACAGTTAACGTTTTAAGCCTAATGAAAACGATATACAGATGAGTGGCAGATAAAGAAAAATGCACATAAAATGAGTCTAAAAACATAATGAATGAAGAAGTTTCCAAACAGGGCACGAGGGTGACACTACATGGTTGAATCACATTATTATTATACTGCTTTCACAGTCATCAGATCTCAATCCAGTTCAATACTTAGACTGTCATGAGAGCTTAAGGTGTTTTTTTATTTAATACGTCACCCATCTATATTCACAAAGAATAAAGATCAAATAAGTAAATGCACAAGTACTTATAAAACATATTGTATATGTACAATACGTTTTGGAACATTTAGAATTCTATATTTTCCATGTATTGCAGAATACGTTAAGTAATGCTACTTTTGTATAGTGTAAAAAATATCGCCATGTACAATATTGCATACATTTGCAGTATATCTGAATGTTAAAAAACAAAACATGTTATGTAGTTAATGCCCACTAATTGGAAGACTGGTTTGATCCTCAGCTACTCCAGTCTGTATGTCGAAGTACACGGGCAAGATACTGAACCCCAAATTGTGTGAATGATTAGTTTCTGCTTCTGATGCGTAAATGGCCCCTTGCATGGTAGCATCAGTGTGTGAATGTGTGTGAATGGGACATGTAGTGTAAAGTGCTTTGAGAGGTCAGAAGACTGGAAGGGCACTATACAAGTACAGTCCATTTACAATCATGTTATTATTAATGTTATTATATCCTCATTTGTATATCCTCATTTGTATGTACTATATATATATATACGGTTATAAACATTTCTAGCAAAAACTTTTAACAGGATGGTTGTATTAGACTACATTAGTTTTAGCTAGCTGTACCAGTAACTTGCAACTGAGTATTTATCTAAATGTACAATATTGTTAAAATATCACTGTCACAGCCTGCCTCATGAGGCCATGAAAAAGACTGAGACACTCCATTGGTTAAACAAGGCGAATTATTAAGGAAAAAAATGCATAACATAACAAAACAGAGTATGTGATGGGAATATCAGTAGTGTAGGCTGTGCATAAGGATGAGGGTGCTGTGTGAATGTTGGAAATGTTTTTGAGGAACGCATGAATGTAACCATTTTTATTCTTAGGTTTGGTTCAGTAGCATGAATAAAGTGACTCAGTCGGACACTACAGCAGGAGATCACATTGTTGCTGTGGATGATATCTCATTTCTAAACTGTGAAAAATCCTACCAACCACCAGGTAAAGATTACATCAACATTAATGTGCATGTACTGGACGCAAGTAGTAGTAGTATGCTTCATAAATTGTGTTCTTTGTAAAAACTTACAGGACACAGAGCATTTGGGAGGATAGTTGGCTAGTTCTGAAATTATTTTTCTCTCTTCAGCTCTGTCTGCCTGCGGCTGTTCTTTTGAAGAAGGTCTGTGTGTTTGGGTGCAGGGGGCTGAAGATGAGCTGGAGTGGCTCAGCAGCTCTGGTCCCACTGAAACCCCCAACACCGGGCCTGCAGGAGACCACACTACTGGCAAAGGTCACTTTTATTCTAGACTATCTTTCTACAAGCTGTGTCCTAAAGCATTATACAAATAACAGAATAGCAGAGTAGTGTACTTATGAATTACATTCAGTACCGAGAGTGCATCATTGTCAGTTGATAAATGAGAATTTTCCATTAGGGCAAGATTTTGTAACTTGTGGCCACACAAGTGACTATTACTGGAAAATTACTGTCACAATCAACTGTCAGTTACAGTCATGCTAGTGAACAGTGGTGCAATTTATTTCTTATGAGTGTAAAGTTTTGTTTGTGAGAGGTTATAGGATTATGTCATTGACAGTTTTAAAAGTTACACTGTCTCGCTTAAATTTGACAATGTGAAATTATGACAAACATCACTGATGGACAGTACCACATAATTACTTTACCGAATAGCAACATGTTTGTATGGCAGTGGTTCCCAACCTGGGGGCAGGGGCGCCCCAGGGGTCACAGGATGAATCTAAGCAGGATGAATCAGAAGCAAGAAAAAACTAACTTCTTTGATCTTTGCTCATAGATATATGATATGATATGCAACCTGTGTCAAAGAGTCCCAAGTACACATTTCTTTGTGTTAGGGGGTCAACAGCCAGAAAGGTTTAGAACTACCATTTATGTTGTTTTTGCAGGTAAATACCTTTTCATCAACAGTTCCCCGCCAAGTGTGAAGGGAAATATGGCCCAGCTGAAGTCGTCACTGCTGCCACCTGCTGGTGAAAAAGGATACTGTTTCACATTTTGGCACCATATGTTTGGAACCACTGTGGGCTCTTTGAGGATGTTTCTACAAACAGCTGATCCCTTGAAGAAAATATTGGTAACACATGAATGGAATTAAATGACTTTATCGTATGTTTTACCAAGCAAAGATATAAGAGGTTAGAGATGGCCAGATTTTTTTCATTAATAACTGTGTATCTGGACTTCCCTTTATGAAAGCGTTAGAAAAACGGCTTTGAGGGTTATTGAGAAATATTTGTGACTGTTCCGGCTGGGTTTTCTCTCTGTTATTATACTTTTCACATGGTTGTGAAATGCTGATTGCAAAACAACATTAATGCATTGTATAATGAGTGCAAGCTGCACAGTTTCAGCGCATACCACGGTGTTGCACAAACCTCCTCACATCCTCATTGTGACGAGTGAATCAGCACCCTGTCTTTCCTGTAGGTGTGGCAAAGATCAGGAAATCAAGGGGATGAGTGGCTACTTGTGCAGATCCATGTGACCCTGCAGAAAGTCCACCAAGTGATTCTGGAGGCTACAGTGGGAGGACAGGCAGGAGACATAGCCATTGATGACATCTCTCTCATCAGTGGACCATGTCCTGCCTCTGGTAATAAGACTGAAAATCACAGAAAGTTAGGAGGTTTACTAGACTGTGATTTTCTAGTTCTTTTTCAACTATTTTTAAAGTGATTCATTATTAAATCATTTTGCAAGAAAAACTTGAGCACATTTTTAAGAACTGTCTTTGCCAAGGGAAATATATCTTATATCTATAGGCAATAAAACAAAATATGCTGTCTATCTCCCTCCTTACCTCCCATTTATTTAGTGTTTGTCACTAGCTTTATGTGATAGTAGAGATGTCTTGATACACGTAGTCCTATATTTAAAGGAAAAGCCTGTCCATATTGCATATTTTTCTTTTTGTCAACAATCCTATGACAAGACTAAAACTAACAATGAACTGAACCCCCTAATAGTTATTGTCTGTGTAGCTGATACCTGATATATTTTATTTCTCTGTGCCAAATAGCTCCTATTTATATATTAATAATACACACTGTTGCACTGGGTGACATGTTCCTTCATTAGTTTTTTTTTGAGTCATTACCACAGACACTGTCCTGCTGCTGTAAATACCAACTCTGCCGCTGAAAATAGTCCCCATTAAATGCACAGTTTCGTCCTAAATGAGTAAGATTTGCATCTTCAGTGGTAAAAAATGTGCTTGCAACTGAGAGCCAGAAAGGCTGAGGAACACCTGTTGTTTTTGGTCTTTTCATAGGATTGTTGACAACAAGAAAAATACAGAATAATATCAGCTTTTTGGTGACAGTGCAGAAAGAAAATAATGACCATGGAGGAATCAGGCAGAGGAGAAGATAAATATGAATATACAAAGCCCATACAGTATACATGTAAACAACATGCAGACAGAGATATACTATGACAGGATTAGACATTTAATCACAAATTGAAGGGTTGTCATGGACTTCAAAGAAAAAAGGAAAACAAGCACTGTGGGTGACCTGTTAAGTCGTTGTTTAACATCCTGTTTAGATTTAGTCCCATTCACAGTATTTTAGCAATAAATTAGTGAGTGCTAAACTTGCTAAAAAAATTATTCTTTGCTAAATACATGCATGCTTCTGACAATGCTTTCCAAATTATTATCTTGTAGATATGTGTGACTTCGAGGAGGGGAGCTGTAACTGGCAGCAACAGACCACGGATGACTTTGACTGGGTCAGACAGTCGGGCTCCACCCTGAACCCCAACACTGGGCCAGACAGCGACCACACCACCAACACACCCACGGGCCACTACTACTACCTGTCCTCTTCTGCTGCTGACCGCGCCGGACAGACAGCTAAAATGTCTTCACCGCTGTACTCTGCAGGTGAGACAGTCACCAGTCTGAATATTTCCTGGCCTTCTAATTTATTTAATTATTCTGCTGAGTTTTTGTCTGCAACTACTTTTTTTCTCAATAAATCAGTTGATTGTTTGAAATGTAGTGGAGTACAGTATAAGTAGTAAGTATAAAGTAGCATAAAATGGAAAGTCCACCACTGCCTTTCTCTACAATAAAACACAAATATCTGGACATCTAAGCAGTCTAATGTGTTGCAACACACTCTTAATTTTACTTGTGATATTTCAGTCGTGGAATTACATTTGATATGGATTCCCTTCATTCAGGCAAAGGAGCTTGTGTGCAGCTGTGGTACCACATGTATGGCAAAGGAATGGGGATGCTGAACGTTTACCAGCAGAGCAAAGAAGGGAAGGAAGCTCTGATTTTCTCTCAGACAGGAGACCAGGGCCGGCTGTGGAGATTTGCTCAGGCTTCACTTCTGCCTCGAGTTCAGCCTTACAGGGTGAGTCACAAACATCTATTCAAACACACAAAGAGGCAAAGAGATGTGTACATGTACAATGGTGGTAGTACATTCACTCAAGCACTGTACTAAAGTACAGTTTTAAGCTACTTGTGCTACTTTATATTTTACCTCCACTATATTTCACTATATCACTTTTACTTCACAGCATTTACTTGAAAGCTTGATTTAGTAGTTGTTATGCAATAATATATTGTGTAATAATATAAAACTGGCACGGGCCATTGAGCCTACATAATGAATACTTTTACTCAATACTGACATTATTCTTGGTAATACTTCTGTACTTTTACATAAGTAACATGTTTATTTCAGGACTATTACTTGTAATTTAGTATTTTCACAAAAGTAAACTAAAGTAAAGGGTCTGTGCATTTCTTCCACCACTGTACATGGAGGTAAATCAAAATGTCATGGAACATTTCTTCCATATTGTTTAAGCAAAACATTTCATGAAAACAACATCAGGAACTTTTAGCCCAAAATTAGTAATAGACTAATAATAATAATTTGGGTGAACTGATCCTTTAACAGTCCATGCAATTAATTTAAACAAAACGAGCATAAATTTCCATTACTTTAGAGTTTCTTCCATCCCTTCGATAGCCACTGATTTGATTGCTTTGAGTCTACAGAGGTGTTAAAATAAGACTAGAATGTGATATAATGCGACTAGGATGATTTAAATTATATATAAATATTTACAGTGGGCAGTTTTCATCAGCCCATGCGTTGTGTTTTAGATCGTGGTGGAAGGTGTGAAGGCTGGCCCCACCCAGGAGGGAGACATGGCTTTTGATGATGTTCAGCTGACAGATGCTCAGTGTCCTCCTCCTGGACGTTGTGACTTTGAGCACAACACGTGTAGCTGGAGCAACCTGGGAGGAGGAGTCGACCAGGGGGACTGGCTTCGCGGTAGAGGAGCCTCCCCAAATCCCAACACGGGACCCAGTGTCGATCACACCACCAACTCAAACCACGGTAATAATACATATTATGGAACTCTTTGATTCTAGGTTTAAACAGTGTGCACGTGGGTGTGATCAAATCCAATTTATTGAAACTTACAGAAATGTCATGCCACTGATTCCGTTGTACATCACAACTGCATTAATGAGCAGTAATGAAGAGATTCACAGCAGCCAGTTTACATTTGTTTTACTCACTAAAATCCACTTCTAGTAGCTCATTACTCAATGGCAAATCAAGACTTTATAGGGAAATACAAACAACAGTGAGCAAGTGTTTTGTGGGTAGTGGATAAAACGTTTTAAGCACTCGCAGTAACAGATTTTTTTGGACAGGTGGGGGCAGCAGAAACACGCTGTAAACAAATCATTAACATACCATAAGTTGATATGGAAAACTTATTAAACAAATACTCATTTACACATTGAGCAGATATAAAGCATTCATTTTGAGTTGTGTTTCTGACCACCTGATGAACATAAGGCCAACTTTCACTCTCCTTTTAGCTCTGTTTTTGCTCTCCGCCAACTCCTGAGGGAAACATCTGACTCTTCAACTACAAAATTCTCCACTATGTTCACCAGCTAGTTGCTAACTGTGTCTGTGCGCTGTTCGGTGGTGCACTGTTTTTAGAGTTTTTCGCTGAAAAGAGCTGCCTGCTGCCTCTGGAAACGACATAGAGGGCAGAGAGAAAACCAAAAAAAGCCAGACAACGAGCTGAAAGACAGTTAAACTGTATGTTGAATGAGGCAGAGTCGCCAATAAAGCACTTCATCACTATTAGCAACCCCTTTAACATCACACACATCTGATCCATTTTGATATAAAATATTGATTTTAACCCATCACTTCTTGTATGAAAAGGACAGTAAGACGAGGCACCTTTGTTTATATAGAATCTTTTATTTCTAATAAACTCTATACTCCATATATTTTCATTAAAATACATGTACATACACCCCGCGACCCTGTATGCAGGATAAGCGGATGGATGAAACAGAAAGAGAGACACACACCTAAATGATCTAAGTACCTTGTAATAAGCCTGTGAAAATAGGCTTATGATAATTAAAAAATGAAGTTTTCTGTTTGCTTTTAAACAGTGGACACAGTTGTTGTTGATCTTGGGTAATTAGGCAGTTTATTCCAGAGACCTGGACCAAAGCAAACAAAATCACCCTCACCATGTCCGTATCTTATGAGAAGTACAGTTAAAACCACCACCACCACACACATCTGACTGGATTTGTCAATGAGCAGGTCATGAATGCACATGATGGTATCTTTAGTTCAGCATACCAGATGTTGTTTGAAGTGAGGGTTGACTATATCATTTCATGAAATCACATTATGTTTGAGTGATCTTGCATCATGTTTCCACCAGGTTATTATATGTATGTGGACAGCTCAGTGGGTGAGTGGGGAGACATGTCCTTCCTCATCAGTGATGTGTTCCAGCCGTCCACAAGAGGTCTCTGTCTGACATTCTGGTACCACATGTATGGCAACCACGTTGGGACTCTCAGAGTTTACATAAACGACAGGTGACTAGCTGCTCATGTCTGCGGAATAGCAACATTAAACATGAACTGTACTCTGATAGCATTTTCAATGCTTTTTCCATAAATTAAATTGCTGCTGTTCTGTCCTGTCCTGTAGAAAACTGCACAGTGGTGACAACGAAGAAGGGATTCTGAAGTGGACTGAGACGGGAAACAAGGGAGACAAGTGGCTGGAGGCCACTGTGCCTATTAAACATAAAGAAGAATTCTGGGTAATAATAAGCTGATAAAAGGTTTCATCAGAATCATTTTTATGTTTTTTAATTGCTAGTTTGACTGAAAATCAGTAACAAAAGTTGCTCGTAAATTAGCAAGCAGGAGAATGAAAGAGCGTGTGAATTTTCTGATTGCTGAATTTGAACTCTTGTTTTTGTCACAGTTTGTGTTTGTGTATCAGCGGGGGATGAACACAGGTGGGGACGTTGCTCTTGATGACATCACCATCCTCCCTGGCAGCTGCTACTCACAGCCTCCCATTGACCCACCAGATGATGATAATGGTAACCCGGAACCCTCTTTAGCTACTTCAATTATTCTTTAGCTGAGAGGTATTTTACAGAAAACAGGAATCATTTTCTGTTGTTCTGTTTTTCTTATGAATTGGTTGACATTTTAACTGACAAAATATGAATTATGTATGTATGTCTGCAACTAATCTCGCCATACTACTGGACCCATCAGCCTAATGTTTGCGCACATTTCTTACTGTGTGCTCAAGAAACTCTTGTGGTTGCAGTGATGAACACTTTTTGAAAAACCTATTTTACTGCCTCAGCCTGAGACTTTTCAGCAGTACTCGCCAGTTTACGAAAGTCATTTCTACGCGAAAAACCAGGCTTACTAGTCTGTTGCAGGGCACATTTTGGCCTTTGTCGTGGCTCAGAATCTGACATCCATAGAAAGGTTTTGTCTCATCTTTTGAACCTTTGCATCTGCAGATTAATTCCATACACAATAATATTTTTTGATCCACCAAAGGTGGATACGAGATGAATACATTCCTGTTTTTGTTATATTTACCGCTATCTTGACTGTAAGGGAGCAGGGAAGGACAATTTAGTAAATTTCAACTATTCTTTCTTTGGGAGGGGAGAGGGAGGTAGGGATTTAAGGTTTCCTTATTATACAATTAGGCAAACCACTCTGTTATAATACCATTAAACTATTCGATGAATCTTTAAATAATCTGAGAAAATAGCTACTATGCAAAAACACATTATTAAAAATCTTGATACCATAAAGCTATATAAGAAAACTTACTTAAAAAAAACTTTCTCCCCTACAAAACACTATTGGATAAGCGTGGTAATATTTTCTTCATGTAAAGAAATCCTATGTAAGGCCCGAGTCAACGATGCGTTTGTTTCTCTCGGTACTTTCAGATTTCCCTTCCTGCCTTTTTGAAAAATATAGAATATCACCAGCCTTATCCCTTGAGAAATGTTAATATTGGAACAACCTAATCCGTTAACTCCTTATGCAAATGCTCAAAAGTGAGGGTGTTTTAAAGCCTCAGTGCAAGTGGGAAGTGTAGTGTGAAAAGAAATGAATGTTAAAGAAGTTGATGTCAAATGTGCTCTCATTGTGTTTCTCTGTGTGTGCAGATATGTTATCCATTGGTCTGGCAGTTGGTCTGACTCTGCTGGCTGGAGTCATCATCTGCATCTTCCTCTTTATGCTGAACAGGAAGCACAGTACAATGTACACAGTTGTTTAAATACATAAATAATTGACACGATGTACATAAGAACCCTGAAGAATGCTGGTTTATGTTGTCAGCTGATGTTTCTGCTTGTGTGTCTCTCAGGAATCAGCCGTTAATAAATAACAACGCAATTAACCAGGACTCTGCATTTGATCTCTATGACTGCAAAATAGATGTAAGGCAGGATTTATTAATACAATATCTTGTCCAGCCTTCATAGATTCAGATGATAAACAACATTTTTTTTTATTTCCAGGGCACACAACATGGAACTGAATCAGACTTTTCCTTCTTCAACAAACTGTATAATCCATCGCCGCATGTAACTGACGCCAGTATGGCTTCATCTGATGCTTAGTCCAGACTAATAACTACAGGGAAACTAATAAACCACAACCTGTTTGTAAATTATGTGTTCTGAGAGATATTTGATTTCCATTAAAACTGTTATTTAGAAGATGAATAACCCACCCCTGCTTTGATTGTGAAAATGGTATGGTTGAAACATTTGGCCATTCAGATGTGCGGGACCCACAACTGTAAAGCGAGTCTTTTCAAGCGGACACTACACTGCAGCCTGTCAGGGGCCCAAGAAAAGAAAAGCCAAATCACACAGAGGAAAATAAAATCATTGGCAGACAATGGCCAAATATCTGTCTAAAAAGAGTGTTAAGAAGCACCATATATGTCTGACAGGCGAAGGTGAGGAGCTATCAGTTAGGCAGACTAGTAAAGCTTTAGCCTGCTTAACTTTCAAGTAATGTTAACACCAGAGCTGCCAACTCGCATTGAGCATGAGACTCACGACACTTTTCACATGCTCTCACGCTACAGATCAATTTTCTCCCGCAGTGAAAAACAAATGTATAGCCTAAGACTTGGGGCGAGTGAACTCCACCCAGCTGATGTCGCTGTAACTAACTGAAAGAGTTTTGCAAATTAAACATCTAAAATCTTTTTGGGACTGTGAGCTGCAATTTCTCTGAGGTGCTGAAGTGAACATTTGTGTGGATTTGTGGTGAGATTTCTGTCTGATCAAAAGGGTTTTCAGTAAGTTTCGTTTATCCACCTCCACAACAACGCAGGCTAATGCACAGCAGAGTAGGGGGCAGGTAGGATGTTTAAAAATATTATGAATTCTCATTAAATGATGACGTTATTCTTAAAATATTACAACTGTCAATGTGGGGGAGATTCTGAATGTGCAGAAAGTTTTCTACACACAATTAATTTTTCATTGAGGCGAGAAAAGGTCACATTTAAAGAAGTTACTTCCCCAAACAGAGGCAACAACAAATGAGAGAAGAATAATTCATGCATGTGTGCTGACTCAGCAGAGATGATAGTACATGAGAAAATATTTTAATACACATCTAATATGTAGGTATTCAAATATTAATATATTAATCTGTTGTGCAATGTGAAGCGACTACAAACTTTTGTTTCGTTATACAACAACCTTGTGCTGTATAATGACAAATAAACTACCTTGTAAAAGTTAAACTACAGGAGAAAACATACATCTAAAAGCAACACCGAATGCCTGAGAGCTTTACTGCACTATATTCTATTGTATTTGGAATTATCACTTGCCACCTGAATTTTGTGTTTCCCTTATATTAATGAAGATTAACACCCACAAGTTCCTCTGCAAGAGTCTCAAGAAAATTGACCTACAGTAAACACTACTCAGTAGCACATCACAAGCCATAGGATATAGCTGCAAATATGGTTACAATGCAATAAGCTACACATAACAAAGCCTCTGTTTATATTATCATTTCAGTTAACACAGCCATATACTCTATACAGTATTTCAGGTCTGCACATAATTTGACCAATACTTTGATTAATTTAGCCACCAAGATTGAATTTAACAGATGACATTTATTTGTTCTCTGATAATTTGATTTTATGCTTTGTAGCAATTTTTTCAATGTTTGATTTTACTTTTTTCTAATCACTCAAGTATTGAAGGGCATTTTTTTCTCTCCTGTCTTGTGTCAAGTTAAAAGGCGGAATATAGACTGTCGCAGTCTAATTTGAAAAGAAAAATGGATTGACCTTTTGTGCTTTATATTTATATTGAGTAACTGAATTTATATGCGAGCATGGCCTGGATGAGTCTAACACACTGAATTTGAAAATGGTTGTTAGGGGCTCCATCTGTGTCACAATAAGGCTAATGGCAAAGAGCTTCTTTGAAATTGTCACTGTGTTAGAACTAAGAGCGGGTGGGTGAAAGTGGTGTTGGAGTAGGTCTCAATGAGGGACCCAATTTGGAAAATGTTGTCCCCCTGTCCATAATTGCTGTTGGGCCTGACGCCCACACAGCTGGCTTACATACATATATATAACAACAAAGCTAACTCTCTGAGCAAGCGTTGCAGTCTAAATATCCACAAAAAGCCCCATTAAACAACAGTTACGGCATCCAACCTACGACTCTTGTTAATTAGTCAGCTTCAAATGAGGCTAAACATTCACCCAGTTTCTCTTCACTGTCCCTCAGTATTACAACCTTAGTCCAACATCGACCCGCCTGATAGCCTAACATTATAAAGCTATTACTTTGTTGCCCAAACAGAGTAACCGATTTGTTCACTCTTTCAGAGAGAAGTTGATTCTGAACCTAATGTAACTTGCTACTTAAAATGGAATCTTTTTAAGAACACATTTTCATTACTAACATACAAAGTCATTCTGATACAAACTGTAATTGTAAAAAATTTTAAAACTGTAACCTTTGATAACGACAGATGTTTCTCATTTGTTTTGGCCTCTACTGTATGAATACTGTCATATACCAAAATGTACCCAACTCTCAAGTTTGAAAATATGTTTTTTTTTTGTTTTCACATATTACAGTTCTGCAAATGCTGATTGTTTTCTAATCAATTTGTCTATTCTACATGCAACATACTATTTATGTCAAAATTCTCCAGTCAAAGTCTCTGCTTTTTCCTCAATAAAAAAGCTATAAAAATATAATTTAATGTATGTTACAAGTATATGGTATTTGTAAACATGTGCTCAGTCATACTCACTACATGAAATGTATTATATTCAATAAAAACAAACATGAGACTAAAAGAAACCAGAACTGATAGGTTGCAATCCACCACTGCCTACAGTGGGAGTGGACTAAACCATGTGTACCCTTCGGGAAGGGGGGATCAGAATCAGAATCAGAATCAGCTTTATTGCCAGGTATGTGTACACATACGAGGAATTTGACTCAGGATTGTACATTGCTCATGATGTGCTTACTCATACAACAATACCATAACACAATAACAAAATAATAATAAAATTAAATCAGACACAAACTACAGAATAGACAACACTAATATACACCCTATGAACAAAACAATATAGACATATTGACAAATAGTGCAGTGATCAGAATGCAAAGGATGCAAGAGTAAACTATTATTCTCATTATGTACATGTTGAAGGTGGATATGATATACAGGTACACATACACATGGGCTGAGAGGCTCTTCTGTTGTTCTTTTAGATACAAGATATTGTATGTGTTAGCATTTATTTAACCAACAGTTGTAGTTGGTTCTAACAACGTACAATTTCATATCTGTCGATGAAAACTAATTTTATCCCAGAGTTTTTGAGGGCCCTCCCTACTTCGGAAGCCGTGGTAGTTTAGCTCCAATCCTCTCAGTACATCCAGCGACGTTACCTACATTGGCTTCGTGATTAGGTTACAAAACAACGATTCTACCTTTCTGACTCACATTTTTGTCTTTCAGACAAGCACCCACATGCAATGCAAAACACACACCCACACATGCAGGGGAAAATAAAATGACAGACGCGGATTTCAGACTTTTTTGAAAGGCTAAATTTGAATTTCCCTCGGGATAAATAAAGTATCTATCTATATATACAATCTATGCTTTCAAGCCCTCTCGACCACGTGAGACACGTTACACTGAACGGCTTTAGTGAACGAGCCAATCACGTTGCATGTGACTAAACACACACACACAATCACTACACGGAGAGCTCGTGCTGCAGGAAGTGTGTGCGGGGGAAGAGCACTCGGAAAGAACAATGGGAGTCGACGTCGAGATCTTAAGACCGGGAGACGGTAAGGATTTTTTTTTAAATCCAAGCGCCTTGATAACTTCAATATTATATTTCCCTTTCACAATATAGCAGTTCTTAACTCACGTTTTTTCTCCGCTTTCAGGAAGGACATTTCCGGTAAAAGGACGCGAGGTTAGCGTACATTACGTCGGTAAGACTCATTTCAGTACCGACTGGGCAAAGGTTATTTTTTTCCGCCCATTTCCATTTAAATAAAAAATATTACCCACTCATATAAACGTGTGATCTGTTTAAAATGTAAGTTGTACAGTTTTACTTTTTCGAGAGACAGACGAGAGCAGCGATGCCAGTCGGTGTCTGTACGGCAACGTTAATGTTAACATTACAGCCGCGAGGAAACGCTTAGCTTAGCACAAAGACGGGAAACGGGGCAAATGGCTGACACAATAACGCTTACCAGCACCCATAATGCTCACAATGTAAGACGTTATTTGTCGTTTAATGAAACCGAACATGAAGTGTAAAGACAACAATTCGCCAGGTTGGCGGTATCCCCATATATAGTCGTTGTGCTAAGCTAAGTTAAGCTAACCGTAATAATGCTGCTGCTTCATTTTGAATGTATAACGTTACACGTTAAAGTGGTAACGTTTGCTTATTGATCTCCTCATACCAAAACGTCCAGCCATTCCTGTTCCGCCTAACTGCGTGCACTGACTAACGTTAAAGTGTGCAACACTCACTCACATTGCATTTAAAGTGCTACAAACGCACTCAACAACAACAGAGCGCTGTGTAATCAGTGTTTTTCTTCCTGCTGCTGTTTTTTGAACAGGCACGCTGACAAATGGAAGTAAGTTTGACTCCTCCAGGGACCGGGGACAGCCCTTCAAATTCAAAATTGGAGCCGGCCAAGTAATTCGTGCTTGGGATGAGGGTGTAGCTCGGGTAAGGAGAGAGACTTTATTAAAGGGGCACGCCACCGATTTCACACATCAAGACTCTTTGGAAATTCAGCTCAGCATGTGAAAAAGGGCGTGGCAATATGGCCCAAAATTCAAATATATACATACTTTTCAAGCTGAGACATTTCATGATTGTTAATCCCCACCCCCGTTAAATGTGCTAGGACTGAAACTAGGGCTGGGCGATATGGCCAAAAATGTTAGAACGATAAAAACATTTCATATCATTCAATATTGATAATTATCACAATCTATTTTAAATCATTATTTCTTTACAGTTTAAAGGCTGGTTTTTGCTCGAGGGAAAATTGAAGAAACCAAATGGTTAATTATGTGGTTAAACTTTTCTTTATGGTCAGAATGAGACAAACATTTGATGCCAAACAGGGGATCACTTAACAAATGAGGTAGAACATTCAAAACTATTATGATAAAATCTCTTTCGAAAAATATCAGTAAATTTTTTTAGTCCCTTTTCTTTAGCAAAATATTTTAATAGAAAAAGTGATAATTTGTCTATAATTCAAATAAACCAAATCTTAACAATATACTGAACATTTATTATATTGCTATTGAGGAAAATTAAATTGCAATAATAATCATTATTGTTCCATTGCCCAGCCCTAATTGAAACGCAGCATAAAAGTGAGCTCATTCATTCATCTGCTTATGCTTTTTTGGACTTCAGTTTATCTGCTGGCTAACTAACGTTAGCTACCCAGCAGGTAGTGACAGACTGAACAAAGTAAACTCCGTACACTGGTCTGTCAGCTCCCAGTGCTCTGTTTTTTCAGTCTCTTGTCGATGGGACTGTTAGATTGGACATCTGGAGTCAAGATGGCCCTGTATACAGCAACAGGTGCACATTTAGTCTAACTATTCACATTGCACGACAGGGCTATTGTGTCTTATAACACCACACAGCCAGCTATCATCTACATTATTTTTTGACAGAAAATAGCCATTTTATGCATGTTGTAAAAACTTAATTTTCACTATGTGGATCTTTTACACACCATAATTAAATGAATTAATCAAATTATTATGATATATCACCCAGCCCTACTGTGAAAACGGTTGTAAAATGTCTTCTATGGCTCTAGAGGAGTTTGTCATCAGGGTTATCTCAGCTTGGCCTTGGAGACTTCAAATTTGTAACAAAGTATGCGTTACAAAATGGGGGCAAGAGTTATGAAGGGGCAAGCATTTACCAGACATGGAGTGTTTACCTCTGGTGCATTGCTATTGAAAATATATTTTTTAATACAACTCCCATCAGTCGTTCATGACTAAATCAGCCCTTTAACAGAGATGCCAAAATACAGATCAGCCATTAAATACTAAAGCCATATAACCTTTTTATGTAATGTGTTCTTCACCACCTCAACAGATGAGCATTGGCGAGGTGGCCAAGTTGACCTGCTCGCCGGACTATGCGTACGGCAGTAAAGGATACCCACCTATCATCCCAGCAAATGCCACTCTCATCTTTGAAGTGGAGCTGCTCGGTTGCTGAGTTTTTCAGCTGAATGTTGCTCTTCAGAGTTTCTCATTCCACCCACATCTCTGACACAAATAACTGTCTTATTAAAGGTGCTGTCAGTAGCATTTATAAACATGAATAAATCATTGCTTAAAAAAGAATCCTGCCATCTTTATGAAATTGAGACAACTGACAAACAAGTGAGACCAAACTAATTCCAGCGAGATTGTTGGTGCTAAGATGACACTCTAATCCAAAAACCATAAAAGAATATTATGACATTTTGGGAAATATGCTAATTTATTTAAGGATTTAGTGGCCTCCATTGTTACGTTTGTCTGATAAATATTTGACGTATCCTTTAGCTATCAGATAGCACATCAGATACATAACGGAGTAGTGGCAAAAAACAAACATTAGAAAGAATAGTGTGCCGTTTGGGGGGGTTTTTTGTGCCAAAAAAAACAATGTGTTTATTCCAGTGTCTCAAAAGTATTGTAATGATTATTGTCACAAATGCACATGATACACCTTTTTAATGAAGTGCTTATTTGTTGACAGTGTGAAACCTTTGACACAATGTAAAGGAACTCTTCATATGTTTGGAAACAAAAATGGCTCATGATTAAAGTTTTTGATGTTTAATTTCTTTGTTATCCATTAGAAATGGTCTTATCTGTGGAAATTGCATTAAAAACAAAGTACACAACATTTATGCTTCATTGTCATTAACTTGATTTAGACCTAATAAGTAATTGTGATAAATATCTATACATATTAGGACACTTAATATTGGAACACTTGATATTGATAAACAGATGAATGAATTTTAAAGCACAATTTAATAGTTATTCTCAAGTAAAGAGTTAATAGATCTTAGTTTTTTATTTCTGTGTGGATGCTAAATACTTAAAATGTTTTATGTACTGACACTGTATTCACATTGGCCACAAAATACTTTATAACAAAGCTCATGTCAAACCAAACTTAATGCATAAAGATGCTAAATCTGACTATTAGAATCACATCTCACCATAATTATCTTTAATTTATTTAATTGGCCAACCTTATCACTTCTGCATGTACTCTGTGTATAGTGTTTAAATGATATTCAAATACTGTAAAGGCTTAAAAAGTGTCTGGTTTAATTTATGTGATTGTGGCCATCTTGTGGAGAAGGTTGGAATTACATTAAGTACATAAACTGCTGCCTTCATTCGCTTCTAATTATCTTGATTTACGGCTCTTTCAGGTGGAGGATCACTTTGATTCAAAGATAAAGATAAAGTAACCTACTTAGGCTATTTTAATTAAAGTAGCGATACCATGTTGAAAAAAATACTTTGTTGAAATGAAAAGTCCAGTATCCAAATTTAGCATCGAAATATACTGAAAGTAGGCTACTAAAAGTAGAAGTAGGCCTACTTGAGCAGATTGGCCCATTTCCAAATAATTTATATTAAATTATTGTGTTACAATTATTGATGCTTATTGTAGTCCTGCGACAGCCACATATAGTGGATTAATTGCTGTCAGGATTTAAAGAGAACTAACCATAACAAAAAATGCTTCTGAAATAAATTGCCTACCCTATAATATGTCACTTTTGGCTCTGAGTAGTCATAACGGGAATTACTCACCATTTTTAGAAACAAAACAATCGATCAGAAGAAAACAATCAAGAGATTAATCTATAAGGAATATATTCATTAGTTGTAGTCCCATACAAAATAGTTCACCAGGACCACTGTAACCAACTACAATCTGGTGATATATAGGCTAATAATACAACAGTCACAGGGGTTTAAATTCAAATTTTCCTGAATATACTTACATAATTTTAATTCAGTGATATTTTCAATCCAAGACTTTTTACTCGTAATATAAAAATATTTGTATTAGGACTTTTACTTTCTCCACCACTGCTTCGGGCTCATTATGGTGACATTTACAACGGCACTTGAAGGCAGCGTTTCCACGGGTACGGGCTCTCATCACCAACAGCGTTTCATTCCCGAGACCAAACTGACGCAGACGGTCTGCGAACATGAGCTAAACCTTTAACATGGGCATCAACATGTGAGAAGCTCGACGTTAGGCTAGATAGGTCGTCGTTTCTGGTTAATTTTAACTTGACAAGGACCAGCAGTGAGACGTCGGAGGTTCATAGTCACACGCGCAAACTCGCTTTGCCCAAATTCCCTGGTTTCATTCTTTGCCCTTTAAAGATGCGCTACGAACTGAGAGGAAGGATGGCGATGACTCTGAGGAAGACGGTTAATCTCATCACAGGACTGCTCATTGTTTTCCAGTTTCAACTAAGTTTCATGAAGCTGAAATCCGCTCATGGTACGCCATAAAAATAATGGAGTGGACTTTGGTTAAGATATGTTAACGTTAGGGGAGGTAACAGGAGGTTCGGTAACGCAATACTGTAAGTTATAACGTAACGTTTTGTGCAGTATAGCCTTTTATTTGATCGGTTAAAGTTAGCCTATTTAATATTGCTGTAGGCCTAATATATAACCAGCTAACATAACTAACTATAACTAAGACACCTGTAATATTGGTTATTTAACTTTTTTCTGGTAAAATATATGCATAATTAATAGCTGGAGATATATTTGTTCTATGCCAAAACCAAATAGAAATTTGGATTGAATATGACAATTGCAGAAAATTTGTTTGACAATGTCTTTTAAATAATGAATCCCCAAAAATCTAAAAAATGTAGGCCTATTAGCATTCACTGTTTTCCCACGTCTTTTGTTCTTTTAGACTACAGTGGGAAACTCACTAATATCATTTCAGTGTTTCATAATTCTGTCTTTAACCTCAAATACCAGGGTAAGTAATTCTGTCTTTGTAGGAGCCAGTTTCACTTTTATCTGTGTTTGTATTACCACCTGCGACCACCAGGTGGATCACTGATAGAGACAAATTGAAGGTGTAATCAGGCTCAGGTGTGTTGCTGAAGCAGCAGTTTCTGACCTTGTTTTTGCCAATAATCGTCGTTTTCTATTTTCTGTGAAACATTTGGAGTATTTTAAGTGGAAAGGAAACAGTGGACTCTGCTGCAACAGGAATTGGTGAGCTTTACTGAACTTATCTGACTTGTAGTTCTACAGACACCTACACAACTACTATAGATTCTGTAGCACCAGGAAACTGCCCACATCAGGTGGAGGGTTGTCAGGCCTTGCAGCCACAGGGCCACCATGTGACAGAAATATCGACCCAACAACCCACCGCTGCCCAGCCTCACATGCCTGGTCCTGGACCTGCTGGTGTGAAGAATGTGAAGCATGCTTTCGCCCTCTGCTGTGAAGAGAAGTTAGGACGCACTGTTGTCACTGGGAGGGCAGAATGACGGGGTGACCACGCATGTTTGCCACATGGCACATGCCGCGGGAATTGTTTAAAATGCAAGAGTTTGTTTTTCTGATGTTTGAGAATCTGATGTATGAAATCTACTATTCCCTGAATATACAGCTTTCCCTATTTATTTCCCCTTTCAGCTTTAAGTTTGTTATAATAGTATGTTTGTAATTTTCCACTCAGACAGCATATATGTCGTCTGCCAGTTTTATCAAGCTGTTAATATTCAAACCCAAGACACAATGTATTTATGGGTTCCCCTAAAATTTAGCCTGACATATTTCATATCTTTGGCTTTAACTTTAAAATCTGAAACAGGAAAACATCAAATTTAAGTTTTAATTATAGCTACAACAATTAATTAATTGGTTGATCCAAAGAAAATTAATCAGCATCTATTTTGATAAGTTAGGTAATTATTTCACAACGGTTCAACGGTTCATGTTCTCAAATGTGATAATTCGCTGCTGTCCTTGTGTAGTAAACTGAGTATGTTTGGGTTTTGAACTGGTCGGACAAAAAAAGACAAAACACGACTTTGTGCTCTAGGGCATTGTGATGGGCATTTTTCACTTTTTTAAAATTTTTTGTTTTTAGACCAAATGATTGATCGAGAAAATAAACAATAATAAAAAATTAATTTATTATGAAAATAATTTGTAGTTGCAGCCCTAGTTTGAATATTTGTTTGCCTGCACAATATGAGTTTGGAATGATTGACCCACCAGTGGGCCGATGCTTGTTAAGGGGTCCTTGAGTTTATAAAATGCCACAAAACTATGAACATTTCCTAGAGTTAAGCTTCTAGCTTGTTTTGTCTTTTGTTAAACATATACAATTTTCCATTATTTAAAACAGAGAAAAGCAGGAACGTATCATATTTAAGAAGCAAATGTTTTTTGCAAAATTTTGCATCCTTTCTTGATAAATTAAACATAACTTTTTTTATCCGATTCTAAAAATTGCTGTTTTTTCATATTTAGAAAATTTTTGATTGTAGGAATTTCTAGATTTATCCAGCTAGTTAAGAAAGCTGAATTGTCAGATTTGTTTGGGTATCTGAGTTGCCTTATTTTTTATTTATTTAATGGTTTATTTCCTCATGTGACAGTAACTACAACAACATAGATTCATTTTATCAACTCATTAATTAATCAACCATTATTTTCAATTACTTATATGCCAGTATCTACCGCCACCATCTATTTTATTTATCAAAGAACAAAAGTCATATAAATTGTTTTAATCTTAATGACTTTTGTACATTTATACATGGAGTTCTAAAACGCATATCTTTGTCAGCATCAGCTCAGATCTCAGACATTTTGATTTTATTAGTAGTAATATAATGATGGAAATTGATCTCCCTCTGTTTGATTCCTCAGGAATCTACAGAACTGACACACAGGAGCTGTCTCCTCCAGAGAGAAGGTCGTATCTAGTCGCAGGGAACCACAAACCCAGGGTGAGGAGGTGGGCATCCAGGTCTAGGTCTGGGGACCCTAGCAAGGCTGAAGATAAGAGGGGCCACTACAGAGAGCAGCACCAACCAGAAGAGTCACGTTCAGACCTGCTGATGGAGGAGGGACATGACAATTCCTTACAGATTGTGGTAAGAGTTATTAACCGGTAAGAGAGGTTCAGCAGATGAAGAAAAAAGTTAGCCAACTGAACACTGTGAATTAACATCTAAATTTTTGTTTCCTGGAAGGAAAAGTTCTCTTTTTGAGAAAGTATTATACTCCAAATTTAGAATTTAACACATTTTCTGTATATAATGTTAAATATATAGAGTGAATGAGCAAGAAAGGTTAGAATAAAATGACTGATGGAAATATTTATTGCAGTGGTTCTCATGTTTTCCCCACTTTGGGACCGGAAATTGTAATATTAGGGAAATATGCAACGAAACATTATTTCTTCATTTATCTGCTTTCATACCTGTCAAATCTGTCCATCTTATACTCTTCAAAAAGAATGAAAGCACACTTTTTATTAAAGTGCAATAATTAATTTTTAGTTCCTCTTCACATTATTTTTTAAATACTGATTTTAATAAAAAGCATTTCAATCCCTACATGTTTGGACAGGATATTGATCACGCCTACTATAAATCTAAAATCTACGGTCCTGGAGACAGTCAAGAGCTGTGGGTGAACGTCGATGAGATGGAAGAGGACAAGTGGAAGGTCTCTGGCTTCCTGTCCAGCACCCACAGACAAGCTGAGGTATGAAATCAGTCTGTGTGAATAAATGGGACAATCATTGTTTTAGTTAAACTAAGAACCTCATGTAGAAGATGTTCAGTGGGCAATCCATTTTTAATTTGTGTATTTACTTTGACTTTCCTGAATGGGGGGGGAAAAAGATGTTGATGTCCAAATTATTTAGACATTGTATTAATGAAGTGTTGATCAGCATATCACAGTTGATGTTTCACTTTGCCTTTCTTTGTTTCCAGAGAGTGAATCTTTCCTTCAACTTCCCTTTCTACGGTCATATACTAAAAGAAATCACCGTGGCAACTGGAGGTAAGTCTTTAACCACACACACAATCTCTAGAAGTTGTGAGTTCAGAGTTATGAGGCTCAGTCTGAATTCAAAGTAGTTTGAGATACACACACTGTATAGAGCTACATTATAGGAATTTTGAGTGAATTTCACTTTATACCTTCATTGTACATATACACAGTGCATACTTAATGAGTAAAGCAGTTTAAATAGATTTGACACAAGAATAGCACTGCTCTGAGAGGCCATCACCTGCATCATAGGTTACCTTTTATTTTTCGCTGTAGTATTTTGTGTGATCAGGTTGGGTCTGTATCTATACAACCTCTCTTTACCTCCAGAATGAACAAAATAAAATACTGAAGATGATGATCTGTTTTCAAACAACAGCAGACATTTAAGTACTGGGTTAACTTGCAAAAAAAACACATGTGAAGTGACAGCGAGTGAAGCAGTGTGTGTTGGAGGGGTTGGTGGGGGTTCTGGTAAGTAGGAGGGAGGGGCCCTTTGTCCCATAACTAAACCATGATTAAAATGAATATTGTGATGTCTCTCTGCAGTTCATAGAAAAGACTGATGGCAACCTCTGCATGTTTGTCTCACACAGGTTTCATTTACACTGGAGATTTACTCCACCGAATGCTCACAGCTACTCAGTACATCGCCCCTCTAATGGCGAATTTTGACCCAAGCCTGTCCAAAAACTCAACTGTGATCTACTTTGATAATGGTAAGATAGAATGGCTTTTTGTTTGTGGGTCTGCTGTAGAATATTTATAATTAATGTATGTGCGTGTATATCCACCGTTTAGGCACTGCACTGGTGGTTCAATGGAACCGGATTCACCTCCAGGACAACATCAGTCTGGGAACGTTCACCTTTCAGGCCGTTCTGCACAACGACGGACGAATCGTCTTTGCATACAAACGGGTGACGTTTCTTCTCCTCTTGGTGTTCTTCTGTTAATGCAAAATTTGTTAAATTAAATAGCTTTTTTGTCCTAGATTCCCATAAACATCAACAACATCAGCACTGAGAACCATCCTGTCAAAGTTGGCCTGTCGGATGCTTTTGTGGTGCTTCATGAGATAGAACAGATCCCCGGTGTGTGGCACAAAATCACCGTAAAATCACTAATTTAATTTATTAATCAAAGCACCGGGCCTCACTAGTAATTCACTTCATATCCTTTCTGACTTTGTCCAGATGTTCGTCGGAGAACCATTTATGAGTACCACAAAGTCGACATCCTCAAATCCAAAATCTCCAATTCTACAGCTGTGGAGATGATACCTCTCCCTAGTAAGTTAATCCTAATTAAAATGTACAAAGACATGTGCTGCTAAGATAGCAAAACACACAGATTCCCCTATCCGTATATGTGGACCATCAGTAAACCTAATCGGAACGTTTTATTTTTAATTTTGTTGGCCACTCAAATTGTAAAAAAGGATTCGCGTGTGACAATAATACAGTAGCAGCAGTTGCATGTTAGCTCTACACTGTGGGATGGCCTGAAAAAATGCATTCAGGTTTGATTTACAGAACTCAAATCCGTCTCTTCCTCCTCACGGTCTTTCTTTATTCTCAGCATGTCTCCAGTTCTCCAGCTGCGGTCCATGTGTCACTTCTCAGATTGGCTTTAACTGCAGCTGGTGCAGTCGGCTACAAAGGTAAACTGGAAAGCACTGAGAGCACAGACCGCCGACAAGGCTGCTCATTCCATAAAATGTATTTTAATAATGGAAAATGTTAGGAATGTTTAATTTGCATTTGAATCCAGCTCTGCAATAAAATGCACATAGTGAGAAACAATCTTTGCTGATGGCAAACTTTATATGAAAATACTTGAATCCTGTTCAATCCTGGGAGTGTGAGGCCTTTTAAATTCCTAGTCAGTCAGACACATGACCACTGAGTTAAAGCAATTTTTAATCTACTATGCTGCTGTAGTGTTTTCTATAAGTGGCTTTTTCCCCCAGAAAATACTGATGCTGATGTGTGTTCACATCATATCACAGTGTTTCCAAGATAGTATTTTATTTTAAATAGGACAACCCACTTGAAAATGGTATGGGAAATAATAACATGAACAGTAAAGATTATTGTACTGTATAAAATGATTGAATTATCTGTGTAGATCACATGATTATTAAAACAAACTAACTCAGTATGAAACATTTACTGTATGATTTTAATGCATTTTATAGTAAAAGGTTTGCACGATAAATAATAGGTTCACAGGACTGTTTTAAAATATTACTCGCATTTCCATATTTAAATCGAGATAGTTGAGATAGTCATTGTTCTCTAACTGTTCTGCTGTCCTTACCAGCCACACACATTGAAAAGTAATTTCCATGTAAGCGGAGAGGGACAAATCTACAGTCCTCATTTTGTAAAATCAAGTTGATATCTTTCAAATGTTCTGGACTTTTTGGTACAAGATTTTATACACCCATCACTTACTGTACAGTGAAATCACTTTAGGAAAGGATCTCTTTACAGGCAGAAAGGACAGGAGAAACAATTAGAGACCGATAATCTATCCAATGTCACATTTCAATGTAGGCTATGTGAGTATTGCATTAAGATAGACCTATCCTTTAAGACTAAACCAATTTACAAAAGCTTTGTTCTTGTCCTTTTGCCTTACTACATGCTGTCCTATTGCAGGGGAGTATAAAGTGTAAGTATGTTGTACATGATACCTACCCACGCCTTCACTCAGATCACAGTATCATCTTATTTACACAATGCCCGATAAATATACAAGCTGGCTACAAAACTCCTGGAAATTGCATCAAGCACCTTGTCAATAAGGGATCTTGAATGGATATAGGTTACTCTCCATACATTAATAATATTTACATCCCTTTTCAGATGCTCCAGTGGCTTTGATCGTAACCGGCAAGACTGGGTTGACCATGGCTGTCCGGAGGAGGTCCTCATTATTTTTACATTTGAGTAAACTACAGAAAGCACCACTTGTGTCCGTTTGAACAAAAGAGTTCACTGATGTTTTATTTTTCCAGAGAAGAGATCCCCGGTGTCTTCGAATGACAGACGTCACAAACACAACATCTCGCCTCCTCCCACATATGACCACTCCTGTTACAACGATCACGATGCAGCAGAGGAGCTCCAGCATGACCTCCACCCCCCTCAGCGAGACGTCCGCTGTCGCCAACCTCTCAACGCGCAGCAGCACAAGCAGAATTATTTCCACTCCACCGCCTCCTACCAGCAAACCTGCAGAAGGTGAGCTGACTAATGCTTTCAAAATACCTGTAGTAAACAAAACAATGAATGCATCTGAATTCCCAGCCCAGCGTGTTGTGCAAAGTCTGACAGTGCGAGGGTCAAGTGGTCAGCTATTTCCCAGCCCTCTGTTAGCTCATAGCTGAGCGTATACAGCGCCATGTTAAATACTGCATAGTGTCCTCATCTGCTGAAGGATGACTCAATGTATGTGTATCACTCTGTTTGGGTCAGAATATGGGTGGGCTGGATGGTCTGGTTTTCTGTAGTGGCTGTTATTTGTAAGTGAAGTGTCAAACATTTTAACAAAAGCTGGCATTTTACTAGCTAGATAAAAAGACTAGAAAATGTATTAAAAAAAACTTACTCATGTCATATGATTTGAAATTGTTTTCTTTTTCTAGATGACACAAGGTCTTTGCACATCAATGAAGCGAGTAAGTCATTCATGTCCACCTACTTGTGTTTGATTTTGATTTGTTTTAATTGGTACACGATGCTTTCAGTAGTTGTCTTGTAAACCTTTTGCATCTCATGTGCCTGAATCATTAGTGAGAGACCAAATTGTTGTAGCACCTACATAATTGTATGTGATTACAGCATTGTTTAAGCATGCATAAGAAATCTTCACAGAAAAATTAGACAATCCTGGTGAAAATATCTGCACATACACGCTGTTTTTAGCCCATTCACCTCTAGTGTCCCCTAGTTTGGCAGTATTTTTGATGCTAAAGTCATTTGAAAAATTCTACAAAGGGACTTTAAGTCTAGAACTATGAGTAGTATTACTGAGAATCCAATCATCATCACTGTACAGCAGGAGACGACGAGACCACAGGAGAGAGTGATGAGCGACTGCAGATTGGTTTACTGGCAGGCATCGTCATGGTGGTGGTCATCATGGCAGCAGCCGTCCTTATGTCTGTCTACATGTACAACCACCCCACCTCCAACGCAAGCCTCTTCTTCATGGAGGTCAGTGTCACCCAGCTGCTGTGTATGACTGTCCTAATCTAAAATTCCCCATAATCCCTTGAAATGTAGAAGCAAGTAGTTCTGCAGTTTTCATTTGGATTACCTACCGTCCCGGGTTTTTGTTCATTTCCCAGAAAGTCAAAATGCAGAGACTTAAAACTTCATTGGGAAAAGTAATCAATCAGTCAACATTTTGTGAGATCGATTTTTTTGGGGGGGGGTTTTGCCTTGCCAGTGCGGCCTAAAGATAAAAAGTCGGTCCTTTCACTACTTTAATCTCGAACAAATACTGGGAGAAAACCATGAAATCTGGTATGAATACTCGTCCCAGAGAGTGATTCCTAACATATTTTGGTCTCTCCTCCTTAACATTCATCTAGCACCAAAAATGTCACTTTAACCAACATACCTTTGTCCACTAAAAGGTATTTTAAAATTGATTGAATGACATTTGCAGCTGATATTTGGGGTTCCCAGACGATGAATTATGATTCTGATGAATTCCTGACCTTTTCTGAACTATTTAACTTTTCAGCATGTTTATCCAAGTCTCAGCACTTCACTGAAGCAATGTTGCACTTCCCTCCATCTATGTGCACAATTAGTTCTGTCAACACTAACATTTCTAACACCCCTCTGTGTAATTTAGAAGAAATTTGGAATTTTTGGAAGCTGGAAACTGGAATTTAACTAACACCCTCCTTGGTGTGACTGGTGGTTCTTCTTCAAACATTCCTTTGTCTGTCCCAAATCTTTTGTTAAATATATAAATACTGTTGATTCATCAGCAGAGCAGAAACCCACATCTTATACAGAGTAAAGTGCTATGTACTTGTGTGGGCTCTGAACACATCTAAATGTTCCTTGCACAAACCAACTCGTGTGTTCATTTTCCATCAGCGACGACCGACCCGCTGGCCAATCATGAAGTTCAGCCGGGGTTCCGGTCGCCCTTCTTACGCTGAGGTGGAGGCTCCTGGTCAGGACAAAGACAGCATGGTGGTCATCGACCCCAAACAGTCTTTTGCCATGTCGGACAGAAGAGAGAGTGACCAGAAAGAAGGATTCATAGTTTCCGATCAGAGGGAGCGCTTCCTGGTCTCAGAGAGCTCCTGACCTAAACTATGTATCCCAGATAGCTTTGGGACAGAGCTGGTTCTCTGAGAGGAAGTGTTGCTTCCTTGAATGCTTTCTTTTAGCTGTTGCTCAAAGTTCATTTTAAGGACAGAGTTTGAGCATTCAGAGGAAAATACCAAACCTCTATGAGGACACTGTAACAGTCTGGCTTTATGTTGGTGTTCGCTTGGTGAGCCACAGGACTGTTTTTACGGCATAACGAAAACTTGTTTTTAAACTTTGCTCAGGTCACTCGTTCGTGTTTACTGTAGCGTCACAGAGCAAGAGGTGACGCTGCTGGATGTTTGTTTTGAGACAGTTTTTCAAGAGCTGTTATGTCGTTCCCACTCCTTCACAAGGAGGAATGTCATATTTGGGTGTTATTTCCTGATCTCAAAAATACGGACTAAATTCCTCACCATTACACCCACCTTCATCCTGAGGGGCAAACAGGGTGCACAGTGTTTTCACTGCTATTTTCTCAGTATAAGTGTTTTTTTTTTTTTTACATTGAAGCAATGTCTGCAATTTTTTGAATTTTGACTTTATTGTCAATTTTATAATAAAGACAGAAAACATGTACACTACAACATTGTAAACATCTACAAACATGGAAAAATACGATACAGTCTCTCAACATTTTTCTAACATGCTATAATTGTTCCCATTGTGTAATCTGTGCATTTATGATATAATGGTAAAAACAGTGCAGATTTTACTCTGTACTTCTGATCATTTTAGTGTCTTTTCAGTCATGATATGTCTTTAATCATCAGTAAGTTAAATGAACGACTTCTGATGTTAAAATTTAGTTTATAAATAGTATTACAATTAAAAGATTAGATTTATTTGTACACATTAATGTAATTTCACCAGTTACCACTTTTTGGAAATCTAAAAAAGTCTTAAAACATGTTTAGTGAGCTGAGGGTTTACCTGCTCCTGGTCTTTACCAGATTGATCAACGCTGATACATTTTCAAAACTGTTTGGTCATTAATCTGAAAGTAAAGTAGTTCTATCTACGCTACATTTTGATAAGATGACACAAGAATCAACAGTTTCCTGTACTGTCAATGAAGTACAGCACAACTACACCAAATGAACATACAGTTTTAATAGTGTTGAGTGTTATTTGAGGCATGTTAAGTTTAAAATTAACTTAAGGCAAATGGTATCTGAATGGATCATTTAAGACTGGCCTGTAGGCTGCAGGGGTCAAGGCACTGCTGTGTTGGAGGTACTGCAAAGGTCCTGGGTCGATGATTTAAGTTTCCTTGTCTTCTGAGAAAGAATAAATCAAAATGGAGAAAATAAAATTATGCAACTGTAAATCTAAACAATTTGCACATTCTTGACAAATACCCCATAATATTTGGTTTGGCTCTCTAAAGAGTACCAAGTTATAACAGTGTGATGAAATGAGTATACTACATACATGAACAGGTTATCAGTATGTGGTATGTTCATGTTGGAAAAGTGACAAAGTACTTAAAAGGTTAGTGCGCAAACTAAAAAACCCTTGACTTTTAGGTGTGCTGTTAATGGACACAATTGTCCCACAATGCATTGCAGAGAGAAAATGGAGGAGCTGGCCACAGCCAGAAAAAAAATGTGAATGGCGATAAAACAGTCTCTGAAAACGAAATAATAGCTTAAAATAAATAAATAAAAGTTTGATTTCCTGTTAATATAAAAACATTTAACGGACAATATACTTTCATAGTAAAGTTTTATGCAGGAATTGAATTTCCTGTTGGTAAAAAACAGTTAAAAGGTCATTTCTGCTGCTGTTGGTCTCTCACATCAAAACAATAATAAAAGGCATAGTTTGATGTCTTGAAGTAGCGTGGGAGTTGTCTTCATTGTTAAACAGCCTCCAGTAATGATGAAAATCAGACGTGCATTAAAGTTTTATTCGTGTTACTTTTAGTCATGTTCACCGATTTCCTTCCTCACTCTGACGAACTAAAGAGGACATATGACGGCATTGACATGCGACCAAATTAAATGCACCGTTACCTTGAATAAAAGTACAGATTTCTTTGGAAGTACGCAACCCAACAAAATGTATAAGATAGGTCTTGTAGTTTTTGGATATTTTAATGTGTAAATGTTACATGTACCTTTTTAAGTATGTTGATTTTAGTTTATACTACCTACAAAATGGCATCCTAAGGCAAGTAGTATAATGCATTGTATACAGTTTGTTTGTTGTATGGAAAATAGAAGTTCCTCACCTTTCACCGGTGGTGCAGGTAATCGCCTCCTCACCTGTCTAGATGAGTCCAGGGTGACGGGCTGCAGGAGGATGCATGTGAACAATAAGGTTTTTTTTGTTTTAGTAACATAATGTTGTGGTAGTTACAGTCTTATGATAAAGATGTAGAAACGTAAACAGGTACGCACCATAACTGGAATGGTCCTGGTCTTCGTTGAGCGTGACTGTGTGTCCACATTGAGGCCTGCACTCTTCAAAGCAGCAATTCTGGCCGAGATATCACAAGTCTAGAGCAGAAACAACGCAAACAAATAAGATCGTTGACTTTTGATTGCAGCGCCTCCATAAAGCCAATCTGTCTCGTGTTTTTAAAGACCAGAACCCTGCAGCAAAAAAGCCATGTACCTCCAGATTTCATTGAAAGTGGTGATGTTCTGCTTGCTTGTGCTGAGTTAAACAAGCTGATCTTTTCTTTTACAAAAACCCCCATTAGGACATTAAGTGTAGTTCGTAAAAAAACAAACAAAAGGGGGCTTGGAGTGTGGGAATTCAAACTAAAGTACAGCTTGATCTCCTAAACATAGTAGTATTCAGGTCTAATAATAAGCAGCAAAAGACTTTCAGGGTTTCCTGATATTCCATTTTCAGCTATGAAATGGACATTTCCAACTTCAACCCACCTGTAGGTCAGACTGTTGAACTTTGGCAGCTGCTGATGCTACCTGCTCCTCCAGGAAGGACAGCTCCATATCGGACGTGGCGCTGCAGATGCCCCTGGCACACTCCTCTAGGTCACTCAGCTCCGCCTCCAGACTGTACACCACACCAGCTGCCACATACACCTGCAGCATATCCAGTTCAACATATCTTAAACTGAAAACAAGACTTGTGACTTTCTTAACTTAAACTTGTTTTTACTCATTGTTACAGGGAAGTAAAACTGTTGATGCTTGTTAATCCAATCATTACTCTTGTTTTACCCTTCAGATTTTCTGAACTATAACCTGCTGGCCACACGTCCACTTCTCTAAACTTTACCACTACTAGCATCACTACAAAGCACTTACACACACTTACAACAGCAGTTAAAATGGCCTTTTGATATAGAGGAAATGTGTGCACTATGTTTCCTTTAAAACACTTTAACATCACTTTATAATGAGTGAATGTTTTGTAACATTTTAAGATCAAACAACTATTGTAATGAATACTTAACTACTGAACTATTTATAGTAAGATCACATGTAGCTGTATTTAGTTATATTTTTACAAGCCCTTCTATATCTTGCAACATATACAGTCCCCTCCAAATGTATTGGAACGTTAAGGCAAATTCCTTTGTTTCTGTTGTTCACTGAAGACATTTAAGATCAAAAGATGAGTATGAGACAAGAGTTTAATAGTGTCAGTCAGATGCTTACAATTAAGAACTGGTCTGTAGTATAATATTACTGCACGCTGAAAACAAGTGACAAGCATCAGCTCAAATCTAGTAAATGGAATTTAAACTGAAATAAAGCTGAACTTACATTCTCCTCCAGTCTAGAGAACTGCTGATCCAGTTTCTTGGGGTCAGTGTTGGGGGGCAGTGATGTGGTGGAGGGTCGGGGTTCTTCTCCCTCCTCTACCTGCAGCAGCTCTTCAGTGGCGTTCAGCACCTTCAGGACCTCAGTCGTGATACTGCGCAGAGACTCTGCCGAGTACCTCTAAAATACACAGACAGACAGGTGTTTTTCTAAAGCTGCCGGATATCTTTGTAATAACTGATATTTAGGAGAATGGTAAAAGAATTGTTATTAATAATTTATACTTAAATATTATAATTTAATATTTTTACTTTGATTTTCATTTTCCTACACCCCTGTCTACAGGATTATATAGAATTCTGATCATAATTATAAAAGAGGATACCAATGCTCTTTTAGTGAAACTGATTAATGAAATGTTACATGGATTAGCAGCCTTTCATATCAAGCAGAGCCACTGTTATTCAATAAAAGAGGAACGCAAAAATACATCACTGCTTTTAATGAAGTCCAAACAAAAACGTCATTAAAAAAATAAGACATTAATGAACAAAAGTAAAGATACTTTAACACTTCAGTGGATGAGGAGCTTCTATCATATCTTCAGTGAATAACGTGATTGGCTGATACATTCATACTAGTTGGCCAACACAGGCTTGATGTGACCACCAGTGTGACCCGAATACATGATTAACAGCAGCATTTTGAAAATTAAGTTGTGAAATTAAATGTGAGCATAAAATATACGATAGCAATGAGAGTGAAAAGTGTAAATGAAGTACACCTGCATCTTAATCAGCAGTCTTTGCTATGCTGCCTTCCTAAAGCCAAACAGGCTCTCACCTGCTCCAGCAGAGTTGATATAAACTCTATTGTTTTGTAAAGCTCCATGTCACTACCCTACAGTGCACAGAGGAAAGCAGAGAAGAGAAGAAAACACAGGACAAAAGGGGAAGAAAGTCAGCATCAAGCAGAGTGTTAGTTGTATTTAGTTACATTGCAAAGGATATTCGCTCAGATCAAGTTCCTGGCAGATGTAATGCTTTCTTAAAAGTGAGCCTAGAACTCTTGCTGACGATGGGTACTTTTAAAATTATATTAGTAGCACAAATAAAGAAAAGTTATTAATAAAATAAGTTGAACTCAATAACCACTAAGATTATTTGGTCAAACTATCACTTCCAACATTTACATTTACTTACTTGGCAGATGCTTTTATCCAAAGCGACTTACATTTGAGGTTTCCAAGATCAAGGAGGAGCTCTCATGCTCAGTAAAAGTAAAGTGACCGAGTAATATCACTTACACAGCAACATCTATCTAAAGTCTGCCAACATTAGCCACAACAATTTACTAGCTGGTTGAGATACTGGTGATAATGGTGTAACAATCTCACAAGTAAAGAAGAAGCATAAAGTCAGCAAACGGATTCAGTAACATTAGTTACCAAGCAAAATCTATTTTATACAGAACCCATAAGGTAAAATATTTTATCCTATGAGAACAAGTTATTTACTATAAATTCATATGCATCTCTAACAACATCAGATACACACAGCCACTAGATAACAGAGAGAACTCAGCTGATCAAGTCCCAAACGGTGATATATGTATGTTTTTTTTATAATAACTTGTTCCTTCGAGATAATTAACTTGTGCACCATTCAGGACTTTGGTGACTTTTTCTGCTAACATTAGCAAGCGGTCATACCAGACCAAGCGAAGCTGCAGCTGTACTGAATTGGGAAAAAAATGTTTTACTGCTATTGAATATCACATTTTAATTTGGCTATATTAAGGTAACAATAAATCCTACAATGCAAGTAAAGAAGAGCCATAAAGTCAGCAAACATTCAGTTTTGTCAGTTACAAACATATCTATTTATAGTTTGCTAACATTAGCCACCATAAGCTACTGGTCATACCAGACCAAGTGAAGCTGTAGCAGGGAAACCCCTGAGAGTATTGAAATGTGCAACGGTGCATTTTATTGCTAATTTTTCATTTGTAAGAGAGATAATAGGTTATTTCTCTTTCAAAATTTACATAGAATCACCTTAATACTATAATTGCAACAGACTGTTAGTGGAAAATATATGATTATGAACAGGTTTTTGAAACTGAACCTGACTTCTGTTACTCTTGCAAGGAGCATTGGCCACCACCAAGGCACAACAATGCTTGTATGTGTCACAGTCCAGAAAGAGATAGAAAAGTGCTTACAATTTGAATCTCCTCTGGTGACAGTAAACTCTCCTGAAGAGAAGAAGCGATGCTCTGCTCCGTGTCGTCTGCATTTTCTTCTTTGGTTTCCTCACATCTTTCATGTGTTTCTTTACTTTCACAGCCTCCCTCTGCAACATCTCCCTGTGTCTCCATCATCTGCCACTCAGTTGCGTCTTTTTCCCTTCTGTCTTCTTGTTTGTCATCATCTACTTCTACTATTTCACATGTATATTTGGCCTCCAGTGTCTCCACGAGATTTCTTTTTTCTTGTGGATCTTTATCTTTTGCCTGCTGCTCATTTTCATTTCCGCCTGTAGCATCTCCAGTTTCCTTTTCTCTGGAAATATTTCCTCCATTGTGCTCAGTGGCATTTTCTCCTGGTCTTTCTTTCACAGCTGACATCACATTGTCGCCTCGACTTTGAAACTCTTTTGCACTTCCTGTCTCTTCCGATGAATTTGTTCTTTGTGCATCCACAACGGTGTCCTCAAATCCACTTTCTTCCCTTGTTTTTACATTCTCATCTGTCTCCCTATATATTCTCTCATTTTCTGCAGCTTCATCCTTTAATGTCTCTACCTGCATGTCGTCCAGAGTCATCATCAACATGCTGCTGATTATTCTCTCAAATTCTGCGTCTTCCTCGCCGCTGTCTGTTGCCATCTCCCCCTGACTCCCTTCACTTTCTCTTATTCTTTCCTCTTCCTGGCTCTCTCCCTCCTTTTTGTCTGGCCGCTTTGCCTCTGGCTGATTCTCTTGTTGGACTTTTGTCTCATGTAAGGCTATTATATCCCCAGTTCTCTCTGCTTCCATCTCTTGTCTTTCCTCTTTCTCGCTTACTTGTTTAGCCTTATCCTCTTTCCAAACATCTACTTTTTCTTCACACATATGCTCCTTTACCGTCCTTTCATCCTCAATCGCCTCTGTAACTCTCTCCCGCATGCAATCTCTCTTTTCCTCTACTTCTGTTAGATTTTGTTGGACATCTTCCACTTTTGATTGACCATCCAAAACATTCACTGTTGTTACATCAGTGCTCTCTTTCTTTCTTTCCTCAGTTTCATCAGTTAAATCAAACATCTTTTCATTTACTTCCTGCTCCATCTCTCCCTCATTCTCTCCAACTCTCTCCAGCTCATCCTCAGTGGAAGAAAACTGAGAAGCACCGACTAGACTGGGCAAATCGAGCCACATAGCAGCCTGGACGGCTTTTTCTGCCTCCAGTTTCCACAGCGTCTCTTCTGCTATCGCTTCCTCTCCTTCTTCACCTCTGCCTGCTCTGTCTAACTCATCCTCTGTGGATGAAAACTGGATGCCGTTGACTTTGTTAGCTAATCGGCATACTTTCAACGCCAGCTCCTCATCCTCCCCTTCTTCTTCTCCTGTCTTCTTCTCTTCATTCATGATGCCTAGCCTGTCCAGCTCATCCTCTGTGGAGGAGAACTGACTAGCCCCGACTTCCCTTTCCAGCTGACAGAGTTTATAAGTAAGTCCGTCTGTCTTTTCCTCCTCCTGTTCTTTATTTACCTCCCCCTTATTTTCATCCTTGTCTCCCTCCCATTCTCCTTCACTCTGTCCGACTTTGTCTAACTCATCATCAGTAGACGAGAAGTACGTGAGTCTGGACTGTGCGACCAGCTTGTATAATCGGTATTTCATCTCTTCATCATCATCTTCTTCTTTCTCCTCCTCTTTCTCCTCATCTGTTCTTCCTTCATCCAGGTCAATCTCCATCTTCCACAGCTTCTCGTATTCCTCATCTCTGTCCTTGCTTCCTTGTCTACCAGAATCTCTCTTTCCATCGTCTTCTTCCTCTCCAGAGGAGGAGTCAGAAACTCGACCTGCCACCTGTTGTCGTTTTAACGTGAGCTCCCGGTCCATCTGATTGGCTCCGTGTCCTGTGATGTCACTCCCAAGGTCAAAATGTTCAGGGGTTGTGGCTCCAGAGGTCATAGTGTCTAGGGGGGTCACAGCATCAGGAGAATGATGGGAATTGTTGTCTGTTTTGCTGTAATCCTGTCAATGTAAGAAATAATAGAAATAAAAGTAAACAATAAAATGTTTATTTCTGTGGTGAATGAAATAGGATTTCGCTTAATAAGCTTCAAGACATTATATCTCTATTTAATTCAGGTAGCATTTCAACTATACAAAGGCAGATAAAATAAGCCCTGCACATGTTACACCAGCAATTCTTTGTATTTTATTGAAAATTTATTATACTCTCAGTTGCCAGTAATTAGGAACACCAAGTTAAAACTGATGCCATCTAATACAATAGTCCTGCAATAAGTGAGAGGTGCTATTTTTAGAATTAGTTTTTAAGGAATTTAGGGCGGCACATAATGATTATTTTCCTTTTACACAACAAAAAGTGAAAGCTTTTGAGACCCTAGTGTCACCTTCAAATGCCTTGTTTGGTCCAAAATATTACATTTAAAATCATATAAAACACAGAACAGCAGCACATCTTCACATTTGAGAAGCTAAAACCACAGAATATTTGCCATTTAATCATAAGTTTGTCATTCTTGTTTCAGCTAGCAAGGAATTAATTTAATATTTTGATATATTTTCCTGCATTCCCATATTAACAACCCTACTGCTGTTTTTGTGTTCACTGAAAAAACCCTGTGATCCAGACTTTAAATTCATGAACCATAACAGGAAGTTTACAGATGATATAGTACAGAGTTGGCAGTTTGACATGATTATGTAACACCTACTTGGCTGTATCATAATTTGAACATCCACCTCTTATTTCATCTCACCAGTTTGTAGCTTGAAGTAACTTATTTCTTACCACCACAGAAGAAGACGACTCTTTTTTACTCGTCCTTTTTTTCCTTAGTCTCCTGACTTTTCCAGCTTCTGGCTCGGCAGTCACCTCGCTCTCCACTTCATCTTCTGCTCCTTCCACATTAAAGGTCACATCCATGATGTTGGCCCTGTGGGATGATGAAGGTTTGCCTGATCTCCGCGGCATCTTCCTCTTAAAAAGAGCCAGCAGAGGTGTATTAGGCTTCCAGTTCCCCTCAGCATCTGAAAACAGATCGTCTCTGCTGTCTAGGTCTCCCATCAGCGGGGACGGGATCCTGTCGCAGGTGTCCTGCGGGTTAAAGTTAGAGTCTGTCATCTTTCTGTGGAACTCCTGGAGGGCAGCACCCCAGGAGCTGTCGGGCTCGGGTTTGCTATCATTGTCAGAGCCCATGCCTTCGTAGGCGGACACCACACCAGACTCCCTCTCCAAGGCACTGTAGACCAGGCTCTTCCTTTTCGTCAGCAGGCTGGGACGCGACAGCTGGGCGCTCTGCAGGGCAATCCAGTTCCCATCTGGGCTCTTTAGCACTGAAGACACGCCTCCACATGTGAGCGCGCGCGCACGCACACACACACACACACACACACACACACACACGACCCACACAAAGTAACACATGCAGCAACATAAACAAACACAGTTGACCCAGGCAATAGCTGACATTGATTATATCAATTACTAATCACTTATATAACATATGTTTATGTTTAACCCCTTAACCTCCATTATTACCGTATATACATAGCTCTTCATTGAAGCTACTAGCGATTAAACAATTTGATCAACAAAAATGTGCTAAGTTAACCAGTGGCATGACAAAATCTAGACGGTGATTGATGGGTTTAAGAAGCAATGTGCAAAAATATCTTACCAGCATTGTCCAGCCTGTCTACACTCTTCCAGTTTGACATAGCTAACCCACCGCCTTCCTTCTTTAATGCCTGTAGAGAGTCTTGTATCAGACCTGGAGGGTCATTGTCCATCAGAGAGAAGGCAGAGTTTGACCTCTGGGAAGAGACATATGACAAATAAAAAATGTATGAAAAGTAGAAAAACAATTACACTTCTGTTGTGTCACAGTCACTTCTTCTATCTACAATCATTCTGTAGGCACACCGGACGTCAGCAATAAGATAAAGTCAACAGAGCCATTTTACCAGCAGAGGTCAGCAAATGTCACCATACAAATGAGAAGACTTGCACACACAACATTTCACTCTTCCTTTATTAGTGGTGGAAGATAATCAGATCCTTCACTGAAATAAAGGTACCAATACCACAATGTAAAAATTCCTCCATTACATTTACTCATTTGGCAGACGCTTTTATCCAAAGCGACTTACATTTGAGGAACAACATACAAGCATCAACAGAGCATCAAATACAGATCTACAACTGACAATACATACTAGTAAGAGCAGCAATAAATACTAGTAAGAGCTCATAGCACATATCACATCAATGGGGTAAATACCTAGGGAAGTTAGTTACTTAGTTACCTAAGAGTTAACAAAAAGTGCAATCGATACAAAAAAAAGTGCAATCAATACAAAAAAGTGCAATCAATACAAGATAATTGTAGGGGATAGAAGAACACAGAAAGTGCATGTTAGAGGTTAGGAGTTAGAGGTGTTATAAGAGGAAGTTTTCAAGAGCTTCTTGAAGTTAGAGAGGGACGCCCCTGCTCTGATGGCGTGTGGTAGCTCGTTCCACCAACGTGGTGTCACAGATGAGAATAGCCAGGACTGGGATTGCTTTGTGTGAAGGGATGGCAGAGCCAGGCGGCGTTCGCTGGAGGAGCGTAGCGGGCGAGAAGGAACGTGAGTTTGTATTATGGAGTTTAGGTAGATGGGTGCAGACCCAGTAGTCACTCTGTATGCAAGCATTAGTGACTTGAATTTGATTCTGGAGGCCACGGGGAGCCAGTGGAGGTCACTGAGTAATGGAGTGACATGAGTCCTT
>NC_060155.1:10126665-10138707 GCF_021292245.1 Micropterus dolomieu | reverse complement strand
GAGGGCATTGCAATAGTCGAGGCGAGAGATAACCATGGCCTGTACCAGAAGCTGGGTGGCGTACTGAGTGAGGTAGGGCCAGATTTTCCTTATGTTGTATAGAGCAAAGCGGCATAACCGAGAGACTGCGGCAACATGGTCTGAAAAGGACAGCTGGTCATCAATCATCACACCCAAGTTTCTTACCACCCTGGTTGGAGTGATGGTTGAGGAGTCAATTTGTAGTTTGATGTTATGGTGGATAGATTGCTTGGCTGGAATGACCAAGAGTTCAGTCTTAGAGAGGTTTAGCTGAAGGTGGCAAGCCATCATCCGTGCAGATATGTCCGAGAGACAGTCCGTGATCCGTGCCGAGACGGTGGGATCGCCTGGCGGGAAGGATAGGTAGAGTTGCGTATCATCTGTGTAGCTGTGGTAAGAGAAGCCGTGCGAGCGAATGATCGGCCCTAGTGAGGTGGTGTAAATTGAAAAGAGAAGGGGCCCTAGCACTGAGCCTTGGGGCACCCCTGTGGAGAGGCAGTGGGAGGAGGATAATTGTCCTTGCCACAAAACATTGTAGGAACACCCCGAGAGGTAGGATTCGAACCACAGGAGTGCTTTACTTGAGATGCCCATTGCTGAGAGAGCGGATAGCAGGATCCTGTGGTTGACTGTGTCAAAGGCAGCTGATAGGTCAAGCAGGATAAGAACCGAGGATTGGGCTGCAGCTTTAGCGGACCTTAGGGCTTCTGTTACAGACAGAAGAGCCGTTTCAGTAGAGTGGGCACTCTTAAAACCAGGATATGGATCTAGGAGGTCATTCTGTGAGAGGAATTCTGAGACCTGTTTGAATACTGCCCGTTCAATAGTTTTGGATAAAAATGTTAGAAGAGACACTGGTCAATAGTGAGGGCTTTTTGAGCAAGGGTGTAACCCGAGCCCTTTTGAAAGTGGTCGGGAAGGTTCCTGAAGCCAGAGAAGTATTTATTACATGAGTGATTGTTGGAACCACGGTAGGACATGTGGCTTGGAGGAGATTCGTAGGAATCAGGTCCAGTGGGCATGTAGTTGGACGGCTACGGGTCAGGTGTTCTGATACTTTGCTCTCTGTGAGAGGAGTAAATAAGGAGAGTGAAGAACCACTGACCTGGGAGGGTAGAGGAAAAAATGTAGTAGGACCGCTAAAATGGTTGAGTTTGAATGTTTCAGAGAATTGGCTAGTTGTAGCCGCCACTTTGCCTGTGAAGAAGACAGCAAAGGTATCAGCAGACAAGTTTGTGGGTGGTGGAGGTGGAGGAGGATTTAGTAGCGCTTTAAAAGTGGAAAATAATTGAGTCCTTGAATCCTTGAGTCAGTGGCACTGCTAATTCTGTTATTATAGAACGCAGTTTTGGCAGCACTGATGCATGTTGAGAAGGAGGATAGGAGCAATTGGAAGCCCTTAAGTTCGGCGGGGTCTTTGGTTTTTCGCCATTTTCTTTCATAGGCTCTGAGATCAGTACGGCGCCCACAGATGGTATCAGTTAGTCACGGGTGGGACTGGTTTGGGCGAGCAGGCTTGGTGGATAGAGGACACAGGCTATCCAGGCACGAGCTTAGTGTAGAGCACAGAGATTGTGTGGCATCATTGACCTCAAGAGAGGAAAATGTGTTGAGGGAAGGTAGAGCAGCAGCTACCACTAAGGCGAAGTGAGAGGGAGGTTGCGGCGGTGTGAGACCAACGGTGTTGGAACAATGGGATTTTCCTGTAGGCATACCGTGAACTGAATGAAATAGTGGTCTGACACATGTAGAGGTGTGACTGTTAGGCACTTGGTGGCACAGTTTCAGACAAGAGCATTACAAGTAAAGGTACTTCTTTAAAAATCATGCTTAAATGAAAGTATGTAAGTATTATGAGCACAATGTACATAAAGTAAAAGTACTCGTTCTGCAGAAAAATGGACCATTTGACGGATATAAGCTTATATGTGACATAATTAGATTGTTTGCTGATGTATTAAAGTGCAAGCAGCATTTTACTGGTCGAAGTGGAGCTAGTTTTATAAACTTCATATACAGTTTGGTTGTTTAGTCCAGTGGTTCTCAACCTACTTTTTTCATTAAATATTAGACCATTTTCCCTGTTTGGACCTTGGCAGCAGTCTTGCATGTCAAGTGTCCTTGGGCAAGATACTGAAACCCAAATTGCTTCCGATGGCTTTGTGCATGTGTGAATGATTACTTTCTGTATCTGATGGGCAGTTGGCACCTTAGCCACTGCCATCAGTGTCTGAATGTGTGTGAATGGGTGAATGTGACATGTAGTGTAAAGTGCTTTGAGTGGTCGGCAGACTGGAAAGGCGCAAGTTTTTTGTTACCCAGAGGCCTGGTTGGTGTTTGAGGCCGCTGGCGGACTGATGATGAAGGTCAGTGTTGTCTTCAAGTGGCCAGTCCTGGTCATATTTTGCCCTCATTTCAGCCAAAGTCTTCCTCCTATTGATAATCTAAGAGTCAGAGGCATGATTAGTACTGCATATGGATCTTATCCTACACAGAAAACAAAAATTTAGCAGTTTTTTCAGTTTCAGAACAAATTAATAGTTTTGTTTTAATATGTTCAGCAGGTATAAATCTGAACACATCCTGCTTGTTCACTCACATTTGAGTATTATGCAATTGGTTTTTTTACACTAGTAAATCAACCTATTTCCATACAAAAAAACTTAAGTGAGTGAGTTTTTTCAGCCCAGACTACAAAATCTCTTATTTTTTCTTACTTTTTGCACAATAGTTTTGGCAAGTTCCTCAATGAGCTCTCCTCTGTGCTCCCGCAGATAGTGTGCCTCATTCTGCTTTTCCTGGTAAACACACAAACACCCAAATAAGAAAGCTATTCGGACCAACACACACACAAAAATACACCATAAGTGGATTACTCTTCTAAACATATGCTCTAAATATACATATTTGCAGTACTCCGTTCAAACTATTTCGGATACTTTAACAGATTACTGAGAAGTACATATTTTCTAACATGCAGTAATATTTTAGAAAGTGGCTGCAGAACCAGGAATGTACTTTAAGATTTAACTTGGAAAGTTTTATTTGAATAGTAATTTAGCATCTCTTTGTAGTTTTTAGTGCATCTTTTTAGTAACAGAGTCTTTGTGGTGGTTTGCGTCTCTAGAGTTGCTTCCCATCTCTTCTTAATAATTTTATGAGTCTCTTTGTCATCATTTAGTGTCTCTTTGTAATTGTTTGATTTCTCTTTGAAGTTGAAGGATACTTTAACAGATTAGTGAGAAGGAACTCTTTTCTAACATACAGTAGTATTTTAGAAAGAGTCTGCAGAATGAGGAATGTACTTTGGGATTTAATTTACAGATTAGTGAAGTTGTCAATACCTAGTAGAAGACATGCATTACGCTTCTTTAGCATCATTTAGCATCTTTATGTAATTGTTCAGTGTATCTTTGTAGTTGCTCTGTCCATCTGTGTAGTTGAGCATCTCTTTAAAGTAATTTTTACTTCTTTGTAGTCACTTTGCATCTCTTTGTAGTTGTTTCATGTCTCTTTGAAGTAATTTTACATCTCTATATGTCACTTTTGTTAGTGACATTCTACAGGGGAAACACCTAGAGCTGAAACTTCCTTTTAACTTTACACTGGAGACGAAGAGAGGCTGTCATACTTCTCTCCAAAGCTTACTGCCACAGCAGATCCACACTGAGTCTCCTCTGCACAGACACTCAAGACACGCAAGTACTTCAGTATACTATGCAAAATATTATAGGAAACCATCTAACAAAGCCTCAGATGCAGGTTATATTTCCTTAAACCATTGAATAGTCATCTTTGTCAGTCAAAACTGTGAAAAACAAGCAACTACTTTATGTTCAATATAGCCAGTGATCTGTTATTTTGCATTTGTTGGTCTATCAATGGCCCTGTTGTATAGTGTAGTAATAAATAATCATTTGTATTGCGGCATAATCCTGATGGTTTTCCACAATCTGACTCAAACTCCGAGAGAAAAAGTAGAGAAGTCCAATTAAGGAGAAACTAAAAGGAGTGGACACTCAAAGTACATCAATTGCAAACCAATAAATAGTAACATACAGCAGCAACTACAATACACTTCCATCTGAAAAGGGGGAAAAAAGTAATGAATGACCATTTACAGAAAAATTTAATGTAAAAGATACAGTATATGCTAGCAAATTAAACAGCTGTTTTGGGGACAAAAAGTGTAAAACGATACGTGTAGATAAGCAAACCAACAATAAATATAAGGTAAAATGACAGACTATTCATAAAATGTGAATAACATTATCAATAACCTGACTGGCAGTGTCGAACTCAGCCTTGGAAATGGCCTCGTCTATGGCCTCCTCTGCCACCCTTAAGGCCACAGTGAGGGTCTCTGCCATGCTGTGCTCTGAACACAAGAAACGCAATAATTACTTGTTTTGTTATTAACCGAATGATCCTTCAACTGGAATCAAAGTAAAAATAAAGAAAAAAACGGAGGAGTAATTGCATCCTTTTCAGTTTAATTCTGTTTTCAAGCCCTGTGTTACTCATCTAGTTTCACTGCCAAGGCACTACAGACAGAGACATGACCGTCAGGCCGCTGCGGCTTTTCAGTCATGTTTGCAATCACTGATCCTGTTGGTGCAGTGAACTGAAGAGTGAGGAGACGTGAGGGCACAGCAGGATGGAGGTAGCAAGCAAGAGCACACTAAAAACACAGCTGTGTGAGATGCAACTGGCAACTTGAGCCAAAATATTACAACAATAATCAAGACCAAGCTCATTTGACGTTTCATCTCTCTAATGTTTCATCTGCTGTAAAGCATTAGATTACTGGCAGCTGGGAACAAATATGAGTTTATGGATTAATTAGAGGATTAAAGTGACCCCCAAATAACCCTGAGCTGGATAATGTGGACAAAGAGGGTCAGTTGTGGTGACTTTCCTATGTAGAATGAATTAAGCATTCACTGCTGTGAGGCTGAATTATCAACCAGGCGAACAGGACTTCCCTGGGGCCCTAAAGGTGAAAAGTTTGCTGCATCTCAAACAGTTTGTGGTAATTTGATTAAATTATTTAATATATACTAGCATGGAAAGGGTCTTATGACGACTGCATTTTTATGTTTCATGTTTCTTTTACTTCAATCTTGACGCCCTGTTTTGTAGAGGGGGACTTTGTCCAAATTTAGTTTGAACACCATTTTGGGAAATAGTCTTAATAATACACTTAATACACATTAATGTGATTCTCAAATCTGCTCATTCAATATAAGGATAGAGCCGGCAGCTTGTTATCTTAACACAAAGACTGCACACCGGGGGTTAACTGCTAACCAACCTCTATCCAAAGATAATAGTATCCACCTACCAGCCCCTCTAAAGCTCACTAATTAACATATCATACATCATTTAATCAGTACAAAAATCCAGAATGGGAAGAGCTCTAAGGTGATCTTATGAACCAGATTTTGTTTTGGACAGATGTCAGGCTAGCCATTTCCACTTGTTTCCAGTCTTAATGCTATATTTACCAAATATTTACCGTACAAATTAGAGTGGTGTCAATCTTCTGATGGAACTCTCAGCAACAAAGGTAATATTTCTCAAACCATCAAATGGATCAGTTCATATTGTGAAAAGATCCATATTCTTAAATAAATGAGCAGTTAATCAACTTCTAACCAAACTTGGTTGGGGAATACACAGGGTTAAATACTGAGTGTGTTAAACTGGCCCTGGTACTTCAGAGTAGTAGCTGTACCACTTCAGTACTTAACTACTAGAACCACATTTACGACTACTGTTTTTACTAGTACAGTTTACAAAACTGCTACTAGGGCACAGTTCCTGCACAGCAACTTCTGCCACACTGCTAGAAATAGAGAAACCATAGCAGAAATATTTTAACTCACCATTACAGATGCTTTTTCTTCCTCAAAAAGGCACTGCTATCACTACTGCAGTACCACTAAAATGTGATACAGTAAATATAATGCACAAAACCTGAGATGGCTGTTCACACAGGATACATTTTCTTAAGCTTAATAGCCATTTTTTTTCTGCTATTCAGTACACAATTAGAAATGTTGCACATAAAATTATGTTAACTTAAAAGTATATTGAGGTATAGTATTGTAACTGAAGTTTGTCTTTTGGTTTTGTGTATCGGTTACTGTAAGATGTCTTGACACGGAAATAAAAGGTTGTATAAAACTGTATTAATGGAACATGTGTCTGCAGCTGAATTTACAAATGCTTTACAAAAATAGGTGTACAGTGGAAACAAGGATGGCTGAAATCATTATAAAATATGTTTGCACCTTCAGTTTGTCTGTAAAAGGTTGAGTCGCTCCAGCAGATGCTACCCTCATCGCAGATACTCCCCTGGTAGACGCTGCCCTCTGCGTGCACGCGCGCGCACACACACACACACACACACACACACACACACAAAGAAGAAAATACAAAAATGTAGAAGTTTCTGATATCTGTGTTGCAAAACAATGTACAGGGTTTCTGCCTTTTAAATATATTTGGGCTTGAACTTGTTTGAACTTGGAGTAGATGACGGAGCAGAAGAGAGCTCAGTCATACTGTAGACAGTTTCCCCTTCCAACACTGAGCCCTTTTCACGTCATGTAAATTTACATGCAACAATGCCGCCATTTGTGGTTATATAAGTGCATTAGAGCGACCTCGCGTGTGGTATTACCAGGCAACCTGATCTGTGCACAGCAGACGCTGGTTCAGAGGTGCAGTAGAGCACACAGGGTCACTTCCAATCATTTTAAGGGGCAAAGAGAGGACTCAAACCAAGTGAAATGGACTGTAGATTATTTTGAACATGCAGGGAGCACTCTACTCCCCTTCATTGCTAAAAACCCTATAGGCAAGCACAAGTTCACTGATGTGAGATATCCTGTAAATTTAAGACAAAATTAAATCTATGTATTTTAGGGACTGGAGCATGGATTTTTTGGGGGAGATGTGCACATAAAGACATTTGTGTTGTAACATTTAATGAGTCGGGACACATTTGGCCCCAGCGCAGGGACATAAAAGAGACCCATGACCAACACAGTTCCCTCTACCACGGCAACTTAAGGTCACAGTAAGCCCAAAGGCACCATCAGACTGACTGACAGTGGCATAACATGAGTATCTCACTGCATTATGTTTATACATAGAAACATAATGTAATGTGTAATATAAATGTACATGATGGCCAGTTAACTCAGAGAGAAACTACAGTCATAGCAGTTTAAGTCTTTCTTGATACAATATCTCATAAGTTCTAGCCAAACATTTTCCAGAATATTGAGAGTCACAGCAGAAGAAACTCTAAAAAATTATTCTTTTGCAGCTGAACACATTTTTAAAAATACAAATGCAACCTCACAAAGATCATTAAGAGCAGGACAACATGTGAAGTCATTATTTTGCATTACTCTTTAGAGGATGTCTCTGAGCACTGTTGCTGGGCTGTAGCACTTTCTTGAGGGGGAAATGTTTCACTGCTGCACAATATGATGCCTATACCCACAGCTATGAGCTCCCAAATGTCAGCTCTATTAATTCTGCTGCTATTCATGCAGCTCACATTGTTCTTATGCAAAGTAACATTAGCAGGGCTTTCCATGAGTCAGACTATGCAGATCGGATTTGGCAGCTGGATAAACAGTGCTGAATGTCCAGTGTCGGAGTCAGTAATAAACAAATTAAAATGTATGATACAGTGCACGTGTGTGAGGGGAAAATAAAAAACGGAGCTACATAAACCAGAATCACATGCTGGGGGGTGGACTGATGCCAGCCCACATCAGTCCTCCTCCCACAAGGGTCACGGTTCTGCATCATCTGCAGGCAGCGACCTCTCCTTCACAAAACACTTATAATTCTCTGAAATCCTGTGTCTGTTCAATCAGATCAGAGACTATGAACTAATGGCCTGGAGATGCACTCATCCGCCTGTAACGCTCTGTCCTCGACTAGATGAACATGCTGGAAGCATGCTGCTGGGTGAACAGTCTTATTCAAAGCACTGTATAGTACCACGAATACATTTTCAGCATGGCTGGCTCCAGCAAAGCTCCTAACCTTTCCGGTATTTGTGCTACACACTTCACATTAAGCTGTGGAGGAATGCTTAAAGAAACACACTACTTCTGGATAAATTGAAGGAAATGACTGAAACAGCTTTCTCCTAAATCTAAACTTGCGCCTTGCAATGTCAGACTGACATAATAACATGTCAGTACCACAACTGAAAAACCTACAAATCGATGGTGTGTTTTTTCAGTAATTAAAATCATAAAGCCTATATTCTCACTGTGAAATTGTAAACCAGTTTAAATTGAAAACTCTGGGGTGGGGGGGGTGGGGGGGGCATAATAAGTAAACCTTGAGGAAAGATTATATTGCTAAATTGCTTTTTCTGACACACTCAATTGAAATGTAACTGACATACCAAACTATGATTTTTGGTAATTCAGATAAAATCTGCATTAACTCATATTTTGGGTCCTTGGAAGAAGCGCAACAAGGTGTAAACACAAATCTTACAATGTTGATATGATATAACATGTTAGCTAGCAGTTGCCTATTTCCAGCAAACATGGAGCAACATTATCATTCATTTGGAGTCGTGTTTCTGCAAATTTAAGTCCAATATTCCTTCTCCTTTTATCTCAGTTTGGCTCTCCAGCAACTCCTGAGAAAAACGTCTGGCAGTGGGTTTTACAGCGTGAACCAAAACAGCAAAGTTGTGGTACGTAAAACCAAAACGATGCGCTGAAAGAAAGTCTGGTGATAATTTTTACTGTTGGTCTGTTACTGCGAGCAACATTTACATTAGACACAGTCATTTGATCTATTTTTAATATAAAAAAATCCTGATTAGTGCAGCTTCAAAAATCTGATTCAATTTTGACAGGTTGTTTAGGCCCAAATTGAAAAAAAAACAGCACTGGTGAAATTTACATTACATTACATTTACATCTACCATTTGTACACACACAACTGTATATAAGCATTATTAATGCCAAACCAAAATACAACAGCACAGACTCCTTGGATGTTTCCTGCTGGATGATGATATGAAGGAAGCAACCAAACATTTAAAAAAAACTTGGGAGTCTGGCAGCAAAAATAATGTCCTGCATTTATGTGAGATGAAAGCCAAGCAAGAGCTTAATCCTGTTTCACTCTCTTCACAACTTCCTGTTCTACACTGCTTTGAGATATGAAACAGCAAAAATCACAGTGCTGCACAGAAAAATACAAATAAAATCTGGCACAGTGTGTTGAGGTAGACACAAATCTTCTTATAAAAACACACTTCTAATTTCTCATGAGAGTAGATTCTCTCTACAGTAATCTGTTCAGCATTCAATATGGGATTAGGCTTGTAGAAAACATCTGAAGTCATATACAGGATTTCAAAACATTTTCAGATGTCAAATTTTTCCAAAGTGTGTCACATAACACCAGATTTGTTCTTTGTTGTTTGTCTTCTGTTAATCCTCAAAACCCAAATTCAAAAAAATAAATAAAATCACCAAAGTGAATGGAAACAGGTTTTAGCTGCAACATTAATAATGAACACAGTGGTTTACCAGTAAGCTCTGAAAGTGCACTGTGCTCCGCCAGGTGCTTCCTATAAAGAGTCTTCAGCACTTTGGCGCTGCCAAACCTCTTGAAGCGCCTCTTCACATTAGTGTAGAACCACTCCAGTGACTGTGTCTTCCACAATCTGAGGAAGACAAACAGACCTGCAGGTTAAAAGTGCATCAGAATGCATCTTATTCTGATTCTGCAGACTTTGTTTTATTTGTGATGTTTTATGCTGATGCTAAAGGTCAATGTAGTTAACTGCTTAACTGCTCTCCAATTCACTTCCAACTGCCCCTTGTAATGCCAATACCAGATGATAAACTGCACAGGAACATTTCCCAGAGTTAGTCTATGGATTATAATAGCAGTGATATAGCATGCAGGATTTTTGGCATATCGTTATTTTTTACAGTGTATGATACTTATTATAAAACAGCTTGCTTATTTTGTTGTGATTACAGCAACTTTAAAAGTAAATAGTAAAATACAGTGCATGTCTCCCACACTGACAAATTACTGTCTCCTTAAAATTACATCTACCTAACATTCAACATCAAATATGTTTAGAAACAAACAAACATATTTCAGGCAACAATCATGTTTTTATAGAATTCTAAAAGACGTGTGGTTTTGGAAAATCATACCAGTTTATGAATCTTAAAATTAAAATTTTGTCTCTACTCTTTTACTGCATTTTAACTTGATGCTTTGTAAATTACTCTAAAGGGTTTGACAGTCATCTTTGTCTGTTTATGTTGTTTGTATTTATTGTTGTAACAAGGTTTTTTTATTCTGCCCTTTTGGCCAGGTGTCTCTTGTAAAGGAGACTTCAATCTCAATAATACCTGGTGAAATAAAAGGAAAATTAAAAATCAGAGACAAGTTAAAGGAAAGGTAAAACTCTATTCTATTTTAATGTCGTTTACAGACAGGATATCAATGTTGAATCAATTCAAGTGTGTCAGGAAAAAAATATGTGAAAGGCGTCAGCGGTCAGATTCTCTCTTAAGTTGCCCAACATTGTCATTTAAAAATTTAGCAGGCCATTATACCATGATAAAGTCTTAAAGGCCCCAACAAATAGTTTTTTCAGTCAGTGTCGAACTTTGAACGATGAGGTCCTACATGAAAACAACCTTTTCCGTCCAAACAGCTTTGTTTACTTCATGTAAGAGATTTTGGTATTTGTAAACAAGCAACTGTTTGCTAACAAGTTTACTGTTAACTTAAAAAGGTGATGATATGTCAATGTTATGCGCATCACTTGTTTCCACTGCCCCCAAGTGGCCAAAAAAAACACACAAAAATAAACAATTTAATAAAATTAAAATCTAACGCGTGGCACTTTAAATTTAGGAGAGGTGTATTTATTTATTTATTTATTTATTTATATGTTCTAGTTATATTTAAAGCTTTGTAAGTTATATGCACTGTTAGTTATTATTCATCTAACAGGCATAGTATCAAAATGAGATTTAGTATTTAAAAAAGGTGGAATAAGCGATTCTGGAGAAATCCAACAACATGACAAAAACCATGATATAGAGCCAACACCGACCAAGCAAGTAACGTAACTAATGTTAGCTAAGTTGTGGTTTAGCAAATTGTCGCTACAGTTGCTGCTGCGAAGCTAACATGAAGCCAGCACACCACCTCTAGACAACAATACTCTCCTGCTAATACTGCTAACATCACAGCAACAGCATATCTTGGCAAGCTACAAAGTAAGCTGAATGTCCGTGGGCAAGTCTTTTAGCGTTAGCTGACAAAGAAATCATGGCTGGGATGGCTGGAATAGTGTTTTCCCATTGACAGAGCCAAGGCTGTGTACATACACTGGATATTTTTTCAGTGCTCACAGTGTACGGACAGCTAGCAGACTGAGGAGATATTTCCTAAATTTGACAAAAAGAAATGTATTGGATTAGAATTGCTTAACGCAAATTTAAGACTAAAATTAACTAGAATATAATTGAATGTTGAGGAATCACAGCTGTAAGATATTGCAGAGATATTCATGTCGGCATGTTTAATGAGTTACCATCTGTCCACTGTGCAAGATGCAGTGTGAAGGGAGCTGAGTAAGTGTGTGTGCCATGAGTGTGTTGACAGGAGGTGGAGGTGACACAGAAAGTCTCCAGGTGTGACCCATATTTAGGTAACTCCACAGACTGAACAGAATATTTTCAGTGGGGATTAACTACCAGCTCTTCTGTCAACTCTGTCTTTCTAAAAAAAAACAAATATATTAAAAAAAGGTATCCACGAATTTATAAAACTCACACAGTCATCACTAAGATGATAGCTGATATGGAAGAAAACAATCTTATGCATTTTCTCAGAGAATTCATTAGACAGGTTTAGACATTTCAAAGGAAGTAATTGTTTTAGTACCAAAATGTGAAATTTAGGTTATTACATTTTTTACAGTGT
>NC_060155.1:10104907-10126565 GCF_021292245.1 Micropterus dolomieu | reverse complement strand
TCTTTTAGCGTTAGCTGACAAAGAAATCATGGCTGGGATGGCTGGAATAGTGTTTTCCCATTGACAGAGCCAAGGCTGTGTACATACACTGGATATTTTTTCAGTGCTCACAGTGTACGGACAGCTAGCAGACTGAGGAGATATTTCCTAAATTTGACAAAAAGAAATGTATTGGATTAGAATTGCTTAACGCAAATTTAAGACTAAAATTAACTAGAATATAATTGAATGTTGAGGAATCACAGCTGTAAGATATTGCAGAGATATTCATGTCGGCATGTTTAATGAGTTACCATCTGTCCACTGTGCAAGATGCAGTGTGAAGGGAGCTGAGTAAGTGTGTGTGCCATGAGTGTGTTGACAGGAGGTGGAGGTGACACAGAAAGTCTCCAGGTGTGACCCATATTTAGGTAACTCCACAGACTGAACAGAATATTTTCAGTGGGGATTAACTACCAGCTCTTCTGTCAACTCTGTCTTTCTAAAAAAAAACAAATATATTAAAAAAAGGTATCCACGAATTTATAAAACTCACACAGTCATCACTAAGATGATAGCTGATATGGAAGAAAACAATCTTATGCATTTTCTCAGAGAATTCATTAGACAGGTTTAGACATTTCAAAGGAAGTAATTGTTTTAGTACCAAAATGTGAAATTTAGGTTATTACATTTTTTACAGTGTTTGGTGGTCAGTCAGTATGTGTGTGTATGTGTTCAAGCCTTTCTGTGTGGATTAGCATTTTCTATTTGTATTGCTCATACTATAAGTGTTTGTTATTGTGACAACTGTCTGCCTTCTTGCTCAATGCCTGCAATGATATCTGCTGCCACCCAGAACTGATCCATAGAATAAAACTAACAGACTGAGTGGAAACTGAAAATGGACTTTGGGATTTTGGGATACTCTTAAAATACATTATACAAATGTGTAATGTACAGTATTTAATAATGCATATATTTTCAAAGGATATGTGTTTTTATTATTCCTTTTTCCATAAAAAACTTAAACCAACAAATAATGTATCTTACTAATATTTGTGTTGTCTGTTTTTGTGTTTGTATGTCCAGAAACACATCGGAAAGTTATACTTTTGTTACACATTCCTTCATTACCACAAATGTAGACACTGTACGTGATATACACTGTCCTATAGCACCAAATGTGAATTGCGTGGATGGAAATAGTTCCCAACAAAGACACAATTTCTGTATGTGAACAACACATCATGCAAACTAATTTCTTTTCTGGCATACCCCAGGCTTAAGAAACACATAAAATAACACAAGTTTTATAATTTAAAAGAAAATATCAAATATCAAAAATGTCAGTTTTTCATGAGTAAAGGAATCTTAACCACACATTTTCCAATTTATCTAATAGGTTTTGCCATGTTCATGAATTGAGTAAACCAGTCTGTTGTAAATTCATAAAACAAACACATTTGCGCTGTATTTAAAACATGAAAATCTAATTTTGACATGACACACCACAGCATTATAGAAATACAGCAAACATTTGAATACGGAACCTCTGAATGGTGCATCAAAGAAAGCTGTCTACCATCAAACATTAGCCTAGTAAGTCTCTTTCTCTCTGTCATGTTGTGCTAAGCAGAGTACATATATTCCAGCCTGTACTGTATCTTCGTGACTTTGTTGTGAGTAATAACTGCTAAATCCATCTCTCCAACAGCAGAGTTAAGACCTTAATAACCTCTGACGTCACTGTCAGCCTCTCATCCTCAACTTAGCCTCATGTTCTTGGTGCACGCCGCGCACACATACACCATCTGAATCACCACACTACCACAACTACTACCTCTGCCGTCCTTACCTGCTCTTCTGGCAGGCGGAGCAGAGCCAGGCTTTGTCCCGCTTGTTGTAGACCCGGCAGGCCTTGCAGACGTTGTAGTGGCAGTCGCGGCACTGGCGCTTGGGGTTGAGGAGGAAGGTGAAGGTCGAGCAGCAGCGGATACAGCAGCGCTGGTTGAAGAAACTCTGTCGTGACAGCAGGAGGCAGCGACTGCCCTCCTCGTCCAGCTCCTGCTTCAGTTCACTGAGAGGAGGAGGAAGGGGGAGAGAGAAGGGATGGTTAGAGGAGAAAGATAGTGAAACCAGGAGAGAGAGAGAGAGAGAGAGAGAGAGAGAGAGAGACAGAGACAGAGAGAGAGAGAGAGACAGAGACAGAGACAGAGAGAGAGAAAAGACAGAATATTTAAAACTGGTATGTGAAAGTGAGTGGGATGAGAAAGGGGAGATATGGGTCCTCTCTGTGGATAAATCAAGAGTCGTGGGTTTACTGAGTCAAATAGGACGATTACAATGAGGACATGGCGTGCACATAAACACACAAACACACAGCCAGTCGTACTGATCCTCATTTAATAAAGATGGAGCAGAAATTAAAGTGGTTTCACAAAGTCGGTCATTTTATCATTTTCTATTAAGTGATGATTAAAAAAAAGCAGCAATATCTCCATCAACGTACATTATTAAAGTGGTGAAATGCCGCTAGAGCTTTAGCTAAAGTGAAATTCTCATTCATAAATGTCTGACTGGATATTTAATCGTTTATCATTTCACATTCATTTAAATGGCGCCTGCTGTGCTCATTCAAAAGGTTAAAGTACATGCTGAATAATACATCAGTGTGTTTTCCAGCAGCAGCTTTTTTGCCTCTATGAGAATCATGGACATTTATTATTGCCTAAGCCTCACCACAAGGTCAATTTAGTATCTTCTGGAGCTTTTCAAACATAGAAAGGATCTTCATCAGCAGAAGTCATTGGATTGTAGATGCTTAAATTTAGTTTTAAATAAATTTTAAATCTGCAATTATTGATAAAAAGTAAACCTGTTAGCAAACAGTTGCTTATTTACACATCTAGCAACATGGAGCAACAGTGTCATTCATTTGGAGTCGTGTTTGTGGCCACCTGATGAACGCAAGTCCAATACTCACTCTCTTTTAGCTCAGTTTTTGGTCTCTACCAACTCCTGAGGCAAATATCTGGCTCTTTAGCTGCTAAATGTTCAGTAGCTGGTCATGAACTTTGTCCTAATTTCATGTTCGCTAAAAATGTCAAGCTTCAAAGTTCATTCTTGACATTGGAAACAACAGTTGGAGATAATAAAAAAAAAAAAAAAATCACCAAAAGGTCAATTTAGTAACTGCTCTGTAAACTTAGAATAGTGGATGAGATGGTCTTTAAGCTATGTCCATCTCATACACATTTGTTGCCATTTTGCTGATGCTATTTCTCATGAACTGCACGTTAGTTGGCTAACTAGCTACGTAGCAAGATTCCCCTCTTCTTAATCCATCCTTCTAAGTTGTGAATTGGGCACAACATACCGAACTGAATCACTGAACAAATCGGAGATGTGGTCAGCAATTTAGGGGTTTGTAGGCCATAAAAATACTAAAAAACTGGAAACTTAAACATCAAAATGTCCATGAGAACAAGGCAAACTCAAACTGCTTATCAAGATCATGTGATATGATCGAAACCATCACAAATGCTACCTGTGGTAAGCGCGTATTCTCAACAGGTGTTCCTAAGGTCAAGAACATTTAACCTCAGATTTATATCTGATACATACAGGAAATGCAACAGCACAAGGTTATAAGCATAATTTCAAGGTTTCTTGTATTTTGCAGAAGTTTTGAACAGAAGAAAAGAGTTAAGTCAAAAGTGAGTCTCTGTTAAATGAATGAATGAAATTAATAGAAATACCACTGAAGCATCCACAAACACTCGCACATGAATACATCTCAAACAGAAGCTAAAAGGCGACAGAAAAAGAAATCACAGGAAAAAAAACAAGGAGGCAGGAGAGGGATGAATGGAAACTGGTGCAAGTAGCGCTGGAAGCAAAGTGGCTTATTTTCACATCAGGACTGCAAGAGCATCAGCCATGACTGAATCATTTATAGGTGATTACTGCTGGAGAATGATGGAGTCTGACAACACGAGGACAGAGACAGGGGGGAAAAAGACATTTCTTTTAACGTTTGACTAAAAACTGTAAAGCAAAAATGAAACTCTGCATTCCCCGTTCCCTATACCCAGACTGTATTCACTTGAGGGTGTGCACTGTATGTGTTTTGTGGGGGGAAAATGTAGCTTGACAAATAGAGAGAAAAGAAAATCGTGGAAACCAGTGATAGAAAGCGAGAAATAACAAATATAAATATTAAAGAATGAAAAAAAAAACAACTAAATAACACATTATTAGTGATACGACTAACATCATTTTCATTATCAATTAAACTGCTGATTGTATTGTTAATCAGTTTATTAAGTGTCTATAAAATGTCAGAAAGCAGTGAAAAATTATCCTCACAATTTCCTAAAGCCCAAGTTCGATGTGTTCAAATGTCTTCTTTTGCTCAAAAAGTAAAAAAAGATATTGTAAAAGAAAACAAGAAACAGCAAAAAAAATTAATAGCTGGAACCTGTGAAAAATCTGTCGATTGACTAATTAATTAGTTAAATTAATCGACTAATCGTTTCAGCACTACGCACTGTTTGACTTTTTGAATGCCACGTTTCTTGCACATTAAAGCAGGCAGCTCTGATAGCCCTAACCTTTAGGCCACATTTCTGTAACTCCAAACTATAAAAATTTAACAGTGTCCCTCAGATGCCCGTCTGACAGAGAGACGGCTGCCCTCTCACTACAGCAGCACACTCCATCACGCTCACTGGACAGTATAAATAACTCAGAGGCAGGACCGCACACACTGTCACAGTACGACACTCACAGCAAGATGCAACATAGTACAGTAACATGCAGAAATATACATGCATACCCATTTAAACACACCTCTGACTCAGCAGGACAAACCTGCAGCTAAGAAGCTAATATCTGAAGAATAACAACAGTCATTCATGATTGATCGATCTCTCTCATCTGAATACTTAGGAGAAATGAAACATATATGTTCAGTAGCTCACGCTGTACAGAATCTGTAGTGCAGCTTTGTCCTCACACACCCTTGTCTAAAGGAGCTTTCTAGCTTCAGGCATAAAAACAGAACAAACAAAGAGCGGCTCGAGCTGTGTCAGCGGCAATAATCCTCACAAAAAGTCTGCTTCTTAGTGATAAGCTGATTTGACATCTACTAATGTCTGCTTGCATTTGTGTGAATGTGTATTTGTTTATTTTTCTTGCTATGAGAGCAGCGAGAAAACACCAAAACAGTGAAGCTGCGGACTGAACTTCTAAACAATGAGCTGAAATTGTGCAGTTTAATTTCAGCTGGGCTAATTACAGAGGATTCAGAAAAAGGCATCAAACCAAATCGTCATTCGTTTTCTGTATGGCAGGATTTTTTTTCCCCCTTTCATCTTCCAGTAACACACACACTTCACTTCCACATACTTCCACTCTCCATCAGCCAGGATTAACATCCACACTAAGGCTCTGCATGTGGGTGTGAGCACTCTGGAGGTGCATAGTGCCAAGCTGTGTGTGTGTGTGTCACAACTGAGAAACACATGTCAGCAGTCCCCAAATCATCAGGTGCAATGGCAGTGACCGGCTCCTGTGGCTTTTCCCTGAGAACTTGTTATCCTACTGGAAGACTTAACAAAATAAACACAGACATTGGGTGATCAGTATCACCACATTTTATAACAATTTCATACTCACAACACAACTAGTCTGCTGCTGAATTAGATTAAATTATTTTTCAGGAATATGATGAAGCTTTTACACTGATTTTCCAGTTTATTAGGTACACCAAGCTGAAACTAGTGCAGTCTAACACAATAACTCCAACCTGCATGAAGGTTATAATGTCTAGTTGTGGTTGAAACTGTTTAAGAGAGGTGTTTATTCTGTAGTTTGTGGTGCTGTTAAATTGCATAGTGTTCTACTGAGAGGTTTCTAGAAAGATGGAGTACTGAAAGGGTTAATATGTAGTTTTCAGTGGCCACTAGGGGTGTAGTTTTAAGACTGCAACAGGTGTGTGCACATCATCTCAATCTCGTTTGGCCTGATGGGCTCGAGCACATAAAACTTTGTTGTTGGTTTTTATTCTTACATGGAGTTTATGTTGGAGTCTGTGTTTTATGGTGTTAGTGGACTGCATTTCGTTAGCTGCGGTGAGGCCTGGAAGCGCACATGCAGCTACATCTCGAGCCGATTCCTTCACATAGAGCAGAATAGTGGCTGTTGCGAGCAACAGAGAAAATAGGTGTGGGGTTCATTTCTAGGTGAGATTACAGTCCATTGACAAAAAGGAAGTAAAAAATGTTTTGTTTTCCTTGTATACCATTTTGTTTTCCTTGCATCTGCTTCCCCTTGGACATGTTATCCATAAACATGGTATTTCTTTTCATATTTATGCTGATGACACACAAATGTACTTGCCCATCAGATCCACAGACCCTGGAATGCTGAGTTCACTTAACAACTGCCTTTGTGAAGTTACAAAATGGATGTCAAATAATTTCCTCCAGCTGAATTCAGACAAAACAGAAATCCTGGTCATTGGGTCCCAGCAGACGGCAAAACAAATACTGCCATTATCACATTAAGCCTGTTGCAAAGAACCTTGGTGTCTGGTTTGATAGTAATTTAAATTTCGAGCAGCACACCACAAAGCTTGTTCAATCGTGTTTTTATCAACTTAGAAATATAGCAACAATTTGATCTATGTTAACTTTTGAGGACACCAAGACCATTTTACACGCCTTCATCTCATCACGCCTGGATTATTGCAACAGCCTTTTCACTTGTTTAACCCAAAAATCTAATGATCGACTCCAGACTGTCCAGAACTCAGCTGCCAGGCTTTTAACCAGAACAAAGAAATATAACCACATTACCCCTATTTTCGCTTCATTACACTGGCTCCCAGTATGTTTTAGAATTGACTTTAAAATTGTATTGATCACTTTTAAAGCTCTTCATGGCCTCTCGCCTTGTTATATTTCTGACCTTTTAGTCCCATACGCACCAGCACGCACCTTGAGATCCTCGAGCAGAGGTCTGTTGTCTGTTCCAGAGTCTTGACTGAAAACTAAAGGGGACAGAGCGTTTGCTGTCAGGGCCCCGAGGCTCTGGAACAGCCTGCCCGAGGAAATCAGGTCGGCTGAGTCAGTGAACTCTTTTAAGTCCCTTCTTAAAACATAATTTTATAGGAGAGCCTTTCCCGATCTTATTTGACTTTATTTTATCCCTTTTATTTTATTCTATTTTACTTATTTTATATTTATCCTAAATGTGTATTTTAGTCTTTTCAGTGTTTTCTTGCTTGTATTGTTATCTTTTGGGTATTTGTCTTTGCTCTACAAATAAAGATTATTGTTATTATTATTATTATGTAATTTCATTGAAAAACTACATAAGGTCACATGAATCACAAAATATTGAATTAAAAAACACTTGCGGTCCAAAAGAAAACATAATTAAAGCCATAAAAATAGACAAATAAAAATTATGAAAATGGAAACATGCTATGTATGTTCTTGAAGTTACCTGTGCTGTGCGAGAAGTTTCAAAGACAAATTTCAATTGCCTTATTTCAGTGAATATAAAAACACTTACTGTTCATTCTTCAGAATTTAATTAGGATTACAATGGATTACTTGAAACCCTGAATACAGATTATAATAAATATGTAGACGCACTAAGTAAGTGTTTAATATTGCCGTTAGTTAAACCTGGCAGTTACAATAACACAGATCAATCTTACATGAATCTTGCTAATGTCATCATAAACCATTACTTCCCTTTTCTTTGCAGAGTATTGCCATCTAAAGTACTTATACTGTCGCAATAATCTAGAGAACAATGCAGGGCAGGGTCTTACATAATATAAGTTCAGTAATAAACGGGTACCTGATAATTCAGTTATCTTTCACAGGCACGTTTACTAGACCGTGTCCAGTGATACAAGATTCAGCCCAGATCAGCCCTGAGTTAACGCTGACAGTTTCTGTTTGCATGAGATAGAGGGAGGCCTTCTTGTGCAACTGAAGCCACAAGAAACAGCCGCAAAATTCAGCACTGTATTCATCACTCATCTGTATTCCTTTACAAACTTTGACTCTAGAAGCTGATTGCTTTCCTATACTTCCCACTCTATCACTCATTGCTGTTTGACATTCCGTAAGGCTCCTGGATTTCATCTCAGGGGGTGTCAGTCAAAGAAACTGAAAAGTAGGATGTATGAAGTCAGAGCCCACTTAAAGACTAGAAGACTAAGGAAGCCGTGCACAATGTGCGTGACACGAGAGATTTACCAAATAGATGCAATATCTGAAAATAGTATGTGATCTTATGTGTCAGTGTACTTCTGCTAAAGTGTGTGATGTACATGTGTTTGGCAGATTAACCATAAAATAGGCCTTCGTGGCCTCTTCGCTAATAAAGAAATCAGTTGGAATGTGTTTAAAAATGTCCTTTTTTGAGCCAAATGTCATCATAAGTCCAATCAAACCTGGTACAGCAAACAACAACAAGATTAGCTATGAATAAGCACGTTGCTTGCCATACTTAGAAGAAGTGGAAAGCTCACCATTTAATCATTTTAGGTAACGTCACATGGAAACCCTTCCAGTTACAAACAGGTTTACTTATTAAGAGCTGAATTTACACAGTGGAGGAAGTAACTGAGTACATTTACTCAAATACTGCACTTGAAGTACTTGTACTTTACATATACTCAATTACATTTTGACCTCAAGTGTAGTTACAAGTTACTATAAAATTCAAGATTTCAGATAAAAAGGGATATGACAGATGATGAGCTTTTTAAAATAAAACACATTGTTAAAGATTAAACGAGCGGTTATCCAAAAACTGTCCCACATTTATCTTCAGACCATTGGGGTGCATATGGCCTGACGCTTATGTTTGAACCACTGGATAAATCTACCTAACTGTCTCTAAAGTAGATAAACTAGCGCCACCTTGGTCAGCTGCATTAGTACAATGCTACAAACATATTGATGCAGTACTAACAATCTAATAATGACATATTCAAATATATCACTGACAGGGGACATGTGCCTGCAGAACAGGTACTTTTTGCTTATAATACTTTATTTATACTGTATTTTTTTTAAGTAGGACTTCAAATGCAAGATCATTACTTGTAATGGAGTATGTCCACAAATTTCACAATATATTAACTTTTCTATTTAACTATTTAACTAACTAAATAAAATGTTCCAACTAACTGCCGCATAGAGCAGACGTCAGTATACGAGGCTTGAGCCAAATTCCACATTAAGGCATTCCTTTGTTTGGAAATCTTAAGGAAGTCACAGCCTTCAAGTTTTATCTTGCATTTGTGGTCCAATCTTTTGATTGGGTTCCCTGATCGCTGAAAGCCTTTTTTTAGTAACGTAAGAAGAGGAATAATGTTGTGTGAGGAAATAAAGCACGAGGAACATGTAAAAGAGCCACGGGGAAATTACATAACCATGTTATTGCTACTTATTTTTGACAAGCAGACAAATCATTATGATGTACCCCTCTCACTCTCAGAGCAAACTCAGATCAATAATACACCAGAGACTCGTTTAAACCTTCCCAAATAGCATACACATTGTGTTTGGGCTTTAACGTCAGACGTTTTTGAGGAAGCTGGTCTGACTACAACAGGAAAGGGAGGTCACTTCCTGTCCAGTGTTATGAAGACACCCTTCTGAGAAGAAAGGCAGGATAGGAAATACCCACAGAGGTCTAAAAATGCCTCGAATGCAAACTAAGCACTGCACAATTAACGGTTAAAACAACAAAATAGGTACGTGAATGTGCACTGCATATACATTATAAAACTAAAATTTGATTCTGTTTTCATTATTTCACAAACTGTTTATCTCTTGAAACTGATGGAAATTAAAGGAACTAAAATCTATATTTTTATAATATTGTACTGAAAGACGATGTGAAAACAACGTGAAAGTAAGAAAGGGGTTGCTCGTGTGCTCCAACCTGTGGATCATTCTGCTGCCACTCATCAGAACTAACCTGAGGCGCTCATCCTCCTTCTTGCGGAGCCTCATGTCCCTCTGCACCACCTGCAGCACATGCTCCGCCTCGTTGTCCGTTAGTGCCGACAGATCTAATTTCCGACCCATCGCTGACACCCCCTCTGATCAGTTTGTTTTTATCATCTAAAAAAAAGGAGAGAAAGGTTTAGAGTACATGGAGGTAAAAAAAAAATCAATGCAATTTAAACTAAAAGGGTGCCAGTAGAAAAATACATGATGTTTAGCCTTCATGAGGTTTGTAAAGCACTTCAAGACATCAGATTGTTACATAATAAAACTTGAAAGCACGTCAATAATTTCAAATAGCTTCTATCAGAATGGAGATTTCACCTGTGTAGAGGGGTGGCACTGACAGGTAATAGGCTATATGAGGTATTTTAGTCAGTTATTGTTAAACAAAAGGTGACTTGACCTGTTACCAGCTGTGGGTGTCACAGGGTGTCAACTAACTTTCTGCTGCCACACCACCAAACTGCAGAGCAGCTTTTTCCCCCAAGCTATCAGACTCTTAAACTGTAATTCATCCTCAGCACTGCTCCATTGATTATAGTTTATTTCTGCTTACCATTTTTTATAATTGATTCTGTATTAAGAACACAATTTCACTCTATAACTTTGTGACTATAAACCTACCTACCTACCTAACTTCACCATCTGTTGGCCGTTTTCTCCACATTGTTTTGGTGACGAGAGTCAGAGACGTTTGGCGCTAACCTGCTGTGTTATTATTATTTTGTATTGTTGGTTTTATTATTGCTGTTTATTCAGTGATTATTATCCCTAACTGACTTATTATCATTGGCTCTGAGCCAAATTGCCCCTCTGCGACATTAGGCTACTTACCTACTTTAGTTTAACTCTAATAGCATTTATGACTGAGTGACCAGTTTATTACGTACACCTAACGAAAACTAATGCAGTCTAATCCAACAGTCGTGCAATAAATCGTCCCTCCTTAAAGGTCGCAATGTTCAGTTTTTGTTGTTGTTTTACAGACGCAGTACAACTGTTGGATTCTTTTTAATCTGTTGGACTGCATTGTGTTACACAAAGAGGTGCTTCTGTTACTTATACCTCAGTGATATAAATGGCGTGGATAAAATCATAGAAACACCTGCCAGTATAATGCAATACAGTTACAAACTGCAGCCTCTAAAACGATCAGTTAAATCAACACCTTGCTAGACTTCATCAGGTGTACCTAACTGGCAACTGATTGTACTTCCTCTTGTCATGACATTTAAACACCACTCATGAACTTCTTAGACCTTTAAAAAACTAAATCTGCTTTATACCTTAGTAGGCTACTGGTATATTTTTGTGGAATAATGAAGTGACTAATGATCACCAGTGGCTTTGGTAGTTCATAATAGTTCTTATTCTTGAAAAGCTCTAAACTTGATCTCTTAAATATTGGTGAAATATTGTCATATTCCCCCGTAAGGTGCCCTTCAGAGTCATACTGACTAACTGGACGCCTTCCCCCACATGTTTATGGCGTGACAGACAGTGAATGTAGATAACCAAATCTCATGGTTAATATTATAGAGTACAGAACTGTGTCCTTAAGCACCTAAAACTCATTTTGATATCCTACAAGCCACTTACACAAGCAAATGAAGGGAATTAACATCATGCAGGATTTGGGTTTCCTGCATTAGCATTCCTGAGGAGGAAATATCTGGCTCCCTCAGTCAGAGGCCCACTTCTCTATGACTGAAGCCACCATGACAGCAGATCAGCAGAAATGTTATACTCTATCCAAAGTAGAATAAATACCACAAATAATTCACAAGTTGGAAATATTCTGGTAAAAGTACTTGTGTGCAGGCTGCTGACAACAAAGTGTAGAAATAGGCCCATCATTTTAAAAAAGAGGTTTTGCACATTATATCTTGTTGTAAAAGTGTTTCAAAAATTCATAATTAATTCAAAACTCACCGATCTCCGGTGTTGGCCCGCTTGTTGAAACTAACCACACCGGCGGCGGACAAACGGGAAAAACACACACAATGCAATCCGTTTACTCCTTGTGGGAATTGTACGCTTAACTGTCGCCAAAAATCTGTTGAAATGCAAAGTCGCAAAGAGTCTTCGAGTATTTTTCTCAGTAAGAAAGGTTGGTTTTCACTGCACTCGGTGTTGGTCTGATCTGTGCAGCCAGTCCCGGTTTCTGGGATCAAGTCTGATCTGCTCCCATTGTTTCTCAGGCGAGTCAGGCGACATGGAAGTGATGAAAGACGTTATGAGAGAAAATAATTTGGATTATAAACATAAAAGACGGATTCTGATGTTGATCGTTTATAAGAGTGTGGAGGGTTTATCTTTGGGGGGGGGGTGGTTGGCGAAGATTCCTGACGGGATACTTGATTATAGACGACAATAACATCCCTATATAACTGACTGTAACACTTGTTTTCGGCTAGCCTAGGACAAGTCAAGGATGAAATTATGTTTACTTGGTCCACTCGCCAAAAAATTGCTGGGTCGAATCAGAAAACAAAACAGGTGGAGAATTACAGCGTCTGAATGACGACATGCTGGTGAAGAGGATGAAACCTTAACATATTTGTAACCTTTTTTTATTAACCTGTAATATAGATTTGTTTAATTGCTTTATTTGATTGAATCCAGGTGTTTTCTCTGACAGTAAGCCTTTTAACTTACCGGATATTTTACTTACTTGTCACTGCAGGAAAAGTACTGGTGTTATTAGTGAGTCGTGATAGTGTGACAGTGAGGCAGGGCCCTGAAACCAAAGCAGCTATTAAGCTGAAATGATTAGTCAGTCAATTAAAAATCACTCACCAACTATTTAAATAATGGATTAATTGCTACAGTCATTCTTCAGGCTAAAAAAGCCAAACTTTCTTTGGGTCCAGCTTCTTCAATGTGAATATTTTATCTATGTATGTGACTGTAAACTAGATATTCTCGGCTTGTTGGTCCGATAAAGTAGGGTGTATGAAACACCCCACCAGGCTCTGGGTAAATTTAATTAAATGTATAAAATTATTTGTTAGTTGAAGCCCTGAAATCCAGCCATCACTTATTTTATTGTTAACACCTGTGCTTTTCCTTCTGTGACAGTTTTCTGTGAAAAAGGCCTGTTGAACACACTGGCATCTGGAAGCTTCAGAGTAAAACTACAGACCTGAGCAGCTCCAGTGGAGCAGTTGGGGTAATGGTCTTGTTCGAGAGCAGGGGAGGTGCAAATACTGCTTTCTTACTTTCTCCACCCTGATTCATCCTGCTGTCCTGGCATCGAACTTGTGACTTTTTGCTTCTCTAACCTCTAGGTTACCACAGAAGTAGACTGTCAGGAAATTGTATCTTGCTGGTGAGGGGTTGAGCAAATAATTTACAAGTTACAACCAACCATTGTCTTTGAAGAATTTATTCTATTATTAAACGAGAATAAACAGAGAAGTACTAAAACACATATACAGCTGGTCCAGAGACCTGCCGCCTAGGGCAGCTTCAGGCATCTGGCCCTGAGCAAAGGGATGCATGATCATTTACACAGTCAAGGTTTCTATGTTTTGGGGAACAGAGATCCTCTCTCTGCCTTGAATGAACATTACAGGAGAGGAGAGGATCAACAAGAGAGGGAAACACCAAAACAATCTCACAGCTCTGACCTAAACTCTAGTAAATGTGGACAGACCAACATAAGGAGTATAGAAGAAGGAAAGGTTAAGGATTAAAAACACAATACATATATATCTATAAGACATAACAACAACAATAATATTAAAACATCATACATAAAAGATTAAATGTAAGAGGACACAATTCTCTGCCATAACATAAACAAATCATGGCATGGCATAAACAGTTTAAATTGCAGCATGACTCAGGACATGTTCCAGTTTCTTCCTGTTTCTCCTGGATGACCTGTCCTGTGTAACGTATGAGGGCATTGTTTTTCTGTTAGCTTTATTTTTCTTCTGCTGTGTCATCGTCTTCTTCTAAATGAAACTTAGATGCAACTTCTCTTATTTTATCATATATACTGTATAGTAATTGGCAGTGACTTCTTGCCGATCTTGTTACTTCCTCTTTGTTTACATGGATGTGACTGGTTTAGTAGTGAGTATATTAAGACCTGTGTGTTTCAGACTCTCCAGTTCATCAGCCATGGACAGAACGGTGCTGCTGGTCCTGTTGTGTCTGCAGGCTTTCCTGCTCATCACGGCCTTCACTTCTCTTGATGCAGCCGCTCTGGTGAAAGATGATAAACAACAACTTTCTCCTGATCAGGTAAGAAGATCCATTGCTGGTCATTGACTGCAAGAAGCTTTTCATGTGGTGTAAGAAGGTCCTCGATTCACATGGTGTGTGCGTGCGTGCGTGCGTGTGAGAGAGAGAGAGAGAGAGAGAGAGAGAGACAAAAGTTTTTGGTTCTGTTTATATTAACAGTCATTCTCTTATTAATTAGGAGATCACACATTCAACAACTAACAGTAGAAGAAGTTGGGTTCTGTTCATATAATAATGCTTTATTTATTCTCATCAGGAAAAAAGACCAAGGTTGAAATTTAGGAAGAAGAGAGGCTGTGAAAACATGGCAGGAGCATGTGACCCTTTTGGCAAGGTAAACTTGTTTTACTTCAGAGTTTGTTTCTTTTCTCTGTCTTTCTTTTGAAAAATGCTGAAATAAAATCACTGTATAAATGTAAATTTTCATCATATTGTTAAGTTGTAAATGTCAAACATGTGACGCAGAGAGAGCCACTAAACAAAACAAAAAAGTAAAAATTAGCAGTAATTATATTATTAATAATATAATAAGAGCGATAACAAATTCAAACTGTAGATAAGGGTATTCTGTGCATAACAATGCAACATTTACTGTCTTGCAATATGATGGGGGTTTTTTTATTACATACTAGAAAATATTCTTATGAAGATTTCAAGATCTTAATTTGCTCATAATTGAAGAGATGGATGCCAGTGGAAGAGGTTGTTGTGAATTACAGTAGTGTTCTCTCTCTCTCTCTCTTCAACAGCAGAACTAAAGGATTTGAAATTGACTACTGATGTCCGAACCTCATCCGACCTCCACTCCTCATCAATCATACTGTAAATCATCAACCCAAGAACAGATCTCATCTGTGTAAAATCATTTTCTGCAAACATGTTGCATTATGGTATATATTTGAATAAATGTGAGTTTTAATGACAAAAACCCTGTTTCAGTAAATGCATTAATAGAAAATCTTTTAAGATGCTAAAATAACTAATGTCTATTTCCTATGATAAACGATGATCGGTGGGGGGAAGTAACTGAGTAGATTTACTCAATAACTATACTTAACTGGAAATTTGATGTACTTGTACTTGACTTGAGTAGTGCCATTTTTATTGTATTTTATACATTGTACGTTTCACTCGACTATATTGATCTGACAGATCTAGTCAAATGTCTTTACTGAAATAAAGGATCTGAATACTTCTTTCACCACTGCATGTGATCATATATTCCAGCTGCATTAAATAATTATTGTTGAGCTTAATTAAAAATAACTACGGTAATTGAAAAAGAGGAACCATTTGAATTGCAGCAGTCATGGTGGTTGAGTGTTACTTCTCTCCTGGCTGAAGCTCTGTAAATGTTTGTAAGGGAACCTTTTCTTTTTTGTTTTTGTTCTGTCTTATATCTTTTTATAAGCCACAACATCTATAACAATATATATCATTGCATCTCTTATAGTTATACAAAGTTTATAAAGTCAGAATAATGATTCAGAATTTCAAGCAATGGAAGAAACATTACTACACTTCAGATATAAAAGGAAAAACAATATTTCAAACAAATTACACTTAATTTACAATAATTAAATGAGATTTAGTAATGGTAAGGATGAAAAATATTTCATCTTAGAGAGTGTCAAACTCTTGGTATTTGACTTCTGGTAAAGAACGTGGTTATTTTGTCTTCAAACAGACTTCACTGTGGAAGGACATGTTGCTCTGTCTCTACCTGTTGTTCTTTACAGAATTGATGTATAGACAAATAGGAGAATATATGAAATGTGTCAATTTTGCATTCCTTTCAATAAGTTGTTGTAAATGTGGTCCATTTAGTGTCTCTTTTAGTCATTTTGTGTCTCTTTTAGTGACACTGTGAAGGTGAAACAGAGCTCTCAGGTGCTGCTGTTGGTTAAAAGACTGCACCTGAACTTCAGTATTTCCTTTACACTGGAGATAAAGAGAATCCTGTCCAAAGTCTCCTGTCACAGCAGATCCACACTGACACTTTTCTGAACAGATATTATACTAAATACAACAACACATGGCCTCCCAGAGGCCCCTTTCACTGGTGGGCCCACTCAGTAATCCATCCATTTGTAAAGTACTGCTTAGGGGACAAAAGATGGTAACTAATCCCTGTGAAATCATCAAATATTCTGATATATTAAATTAATTTTCTTGTCAAATGTTTCTAAAACTAGTCAGTTTGTGTGTTTGTAGATTATTTTTATTGTCTTTCTTTATTTCAGAAGTTCCTTCTTTTTATTTTATAATATATAATAATTTATATAAAGTTGTTATGCTCAATTTCATGCCCCTAACATATGATCAAATCAATGCAACATTAACTTTTATTTAAGTTTGTTTAAATTTTGCTGTCCTTGGTAGCCACTAGACTCTAAAATTAAAATATTTGTTTGACAAGTTGACTGAAACCAGGAGCATGCCCAGACCCTCCTAATTATATGTTTTTACACATAGGCGTACACATTTAGCCTATTAATATAGTCCTGTGTTGTCCTTGTGACATTGGCCAGTGTTGCCATCTAGTGCAGAAAGGTGGTATCAGAATTTGCGGCATTTCAATGGTTTTGCAGTGTGAGTGCCAACTTGCAGTCAAAAACAAAACTGTTCTAATGATTACAGATAAAACTGGGTCATCCACTCCTACTTAGCCTGGACTCGCCTCCAGGCTGACACCACCTCTCCGGACAAATAGACATCATCGGATTCCTCTCTTCAGCTCCTCTGCTCTTTTATCCCCGACCAAGAAAGAGAACCCCCTGTCGTTTGTTCCAGAGAGACTTCAGTAAGTTTGCTAGGTGCCCCCACTGCGCCTGCAAATGGAGGGTGGGCAAGCTAACGTTACAGCCCAGATATTAGCTTTAGGTGGGGAGACTAGTGATGTGCGATACCACTTAATTCCTATCCTATCCAACACCAAGTAATACCCAGGCTGGTATTACCGATACCATACCAATACTTTTTACATATTTTATTTATAGTTTAATGTGACCTCCCCCCTCCCGTTTCTGTATTTATGAGAGAAATAAGGAGTAGGCTGTAGCCTTACCAATTCAAAATAATAGCTGCATAATGCCAAGACATCAACTACTGTCATATTCTTTAATTATAATAAAATATCCTGCTCAGAACTGAGCTTCATAACATAATCATATTATTGTGTAAGACTTAATCTCAGATGTTTAGCGAAGTTTGCGAAAGTATTTCACTGTCTTTGCACACACATCAGCCAGACGTGACTGTTTTTACAGTCAGCCAGAGTCAGTATTCAATCGCGGGGCTGTGAAGGGCTGCAGCGGCTCACTTCAAAGAAGCTCTGTCACAGAACAAACATGACTTTGACAGGCGGAAGGAAAAATGATTAGACCGTCCTGGGGACAGTAAGATACTTATAATAAAACACACACTCACTCCAAATGACTGAGTTTAGATGTCCATCCTTTTATAAGAGTATCGATCCTAGAGCAGGAAACGTTGGTATCAGAAATATCGATACTTTAGGATCGAGCCGCACCTCATTAGGGGAGACAACTACAGCGGTGAAAATGTACATTTCAATTGGATTAATGCTTCTCATAGTATTATATTCTTTATGAAATTATTATTATGTTATCACAAATCATTAAATATATTACGATTCAAGGGTAAGCTCCAGGGATTCAGAAAACTGCTTTCTGTTGAGGACTGATGCTCCAAGGTCACCTCACAAAGTCAGATAACTTTTACTAGAGGTATGAGTGACATGTCCCTTTTTATTTACTTTTACAATTGAAATTGAGTATGGCTGCAGTTACTTTTTTTTTTTACAGTTAATCCAATTAAAGGAATCATGTTTTATTTTTGTTTCATCATGATGATGTTGACATTGTTTACTTTGTTCGTTATTGTTTAGTACATGTTATATGGGAGAGATTTTGTTGGTGCATAAGCTTTATAAAACTGGACATGGTGCATGTATATATATACTGTATAGATATATAGATATAGATATATTATGTAACCTACATTAATTTTTACTGAGTGGGGCATTAGGCACTTGAAAAACTTTATTTTCACAATCACAACACTAAAAGGCAATAACTACAAATCCTAAACAGTAAACTTTACAGAAAATGTAACCAAGGTTTGGTGAACAATGTAAGACAGTTTTTTCACGTAAATATTGCATCATAAGTGGTGAGAGAAACTGTGAAGGACTAGACAAAGAGGTAAACGACCACAAGAGAGACCAGGATGTGTCTTTCTGTTCTTGCCATTTTGTCATTTTGTGATGCTTCCCCACAATTGTTTATGGAACTCGTTGGTGGTGCAATTTCTCAGAATTCAGTAGCGTGACATGTGGTCACGTGCAGAGACATTAAGTAACGGTCGTACTACACATGTCGTTATTGAAGTTCACTGCTCTGTTAACATCTGTTATTTCTCAGCAATCCAACAACAAAACACTAATACTAAAATCCTAAATCACATAAGTCACATTCAAGAAAAACATTTGGCTAATTTTACCATTCATTAATTTACAGAAATATAGTAACAGTATTAGTAATTCAATTTGTTTTTTAAACACACTTTCTACCAAGGCTGGGGGAAAAAAATGTCTTAATGTAAGGTCTTTGTATGTCATCAAAGTTTTCTACTTTAGGTTACATTTCCCATAGAGACTCATATTTCACATATTTCCCATATTATGCATATTATGCTATGCTAGTAATGTAAAATAGTGTTGCCACTTCTATGGAAAATATCACAAACATGTAATGCCTTACGTAATTGTGGAAGATTGGCTCAGTGTGCTTTTGCTGCTTCCTCTTTGCCCACATACAAGTGGTGAGCAGCAGTGAGTATATTAAGACCTGTGTGTTTCTGACTCTTCAGTTCATCAGCCATGGACAAAGGTGTGTTGCTGGTCGTGTTGTGTCTGCAGGCTTTCCTGCTCATCACAGCCTTCACTTTTACAGATGCAGCTGCTCTGGTGACAGATGATCAACAACAACAGTCTCCTGAGCTGGTAAGAAGACTCATTGCTGGACACTGACTGCAAGGAGTTTTTCTTGTGTTGTAGGCAGGTCCTTGATTCACATGGTGTTTTTTTCATTGGACTGTTTAGATGTCAAACAGGTCACTGAGAGAAAGAGAGTTTGAAATAGCAGTAATTCTGTTATTTATCAGATTATAAATTCAACTAAAAACAGTAGAATGTGGTTTTCCATGTATGATAGTGCTTTGTTTATTCTTATTTTGTAGGAAGGGACTGGAAAAGGAGCAAAGCCAATCAGAAGAAGCTGTTGGAGAAGACCTGGAGGATGTAGTGTTTTCAAATTGGTAAGCTTGCCTTACTTTGCTTTACCCCAAATGTGCTCAGCACTGAAAAGGTAGATGACAGTTAGTGCACTCGTTTGTTGGTATTTAAATTATAGCACATTTCTCTTTCTCCTACTGTTTAACCCTCCTATCTTTCTCCTCAAATAAAGCCCAGATCACATCTTAAGGAAACGAACAGCACGTCAGCATGATGGAAACAGCCAGTTTCACCAGTTCACCTGAACAAGAGAACTTCAAAAGATGTTTTCCAGATCTGCTTCTTTAAGGAGTGGAAATTAATATACTGTATGTTGTTTTGCTTATGAAATGTGCAATAATTCATTAGGCGCACAGTACAAATTTACTATTTACAAAATAAAATATTTTATACCAGATATTGTGTAGTTTTTTGGTTGGCACACACTTCCTGTAAACATTGATTGATGAAACGTTGATGTCATCACCATTTCTGTTTCAGGTTCAGCAATTTGTCCGTGTACTTTTCCACCACACTGGTCCTTTAACTATAAAAGACAAGTAAAATGATATTGCCTTTTTGAGGCCCCTGAGACAGTTACACCAGCTCTATCAATTACAGATCACAGTGTGTCAAATTCTATATTTACTGTACTTACGTAGTTTTTTTTTTTTTCTGGGGGTCCTTCCCCAGATAATTTTGAGCATTACACAAATAATTTCCTGCATTTTGGTGGCATTCCCTGTTCTGCCTTTCCTACCTTAATTTATGATGAAAATGTTTTTATTTATGTAAAGGGAAACACAATTCAGGTGGCAGGTGACAATTCAAACAGATCCCTTTAAACAGAGAGCGTCAGTACGCGTCCAAAATGCTTCATCGTCACGTGGTTCATGGAGACCGCAGATAGTTCCCGAAGTACTAAAATGAGCGAGAGAAACAACAAAACAGCAATTTTAAGAAATTTTTGGTCATTTTTACAATAAATGTGTTGATTTACAATATTTGTACAGCACACTGACACGTGTATGTAGTTACATTACTATTTTTTAAAAAGGAGCACATACATTTTTGACAATAACAGCTACAATCACCTACCTTGTTGACATTTTTTGGCTAACCTTACATTGGAAAGTGCGTTCCTCTTGAAAACACGTTTTAAAATTCAGATCAGATTTACCTTTCTAACATTCCTTTTAGTAATCCCATGGTACCAGGGTCAATTGATCTTAATGACTAATGTAATGTTTATGACTTCAGATAGAGCAGACAGGTGACTATCAATGATTGGCATGTATTAATGTAATAAATCTCCAATAAACTCAGAAAACAGCATGTTAAGTGGTTTGTGCCTGTGTACTGTCTTACAATAGTCTACAGCACGGTTTATTGCGCAGTGTGGAGATGCTGCTGCAGTCGGTCAGAAAAAGGAGTACGAATGTATGGTTTCCCAGCTGACATGGAGAGGAGGAAAAATGGTTGACTCAGGTCAACAGGAACAACCTTGCAATCACTAAAGAGGCTAACAACAAAAAAATATGTGAGGTACTTTTTCCACAAAGAAAGAACACATCATTGGCTTAATGTTTGGTTTATTAAAAACATCACTGCAGATTATCTTCAGGCTCCACTGAACCCCCTATGATTCTTGTGCTGAGAGAGGGAGAACGAGAGAGAGAGGGTTAGAGAAACCTACACATCTGTAAAGATTCATCCAGGTCATGGTTATCCAAGAAAAGTTGAATTGGGAGCAACTGGACTTGGTTGTAGATGATATTTCAGAAGAAGTCCAGTTGCCCTCAATTCAACCTTTCTTGTAAACAGCTACAGGTTTTATTGAGAAAGTTATGCATTGTTAAGTTTTGGAACTTCATCAACAGCTTTTGCTGCTGATGTTGGCATCAGTTACTAGATAGTTTGTAAGTTAGTTCATGTTTTTATTTTTTCAAACAGTTCTCACACACAGGAACTTTGATGATGATGTGATATGAATTTGTACAAAGTAATTGTGTAATTAGTAGTAAGAATTGAGTGTTCACTAATATGGTGCATTCACCCACTATGCTATATTAATGTGGGT
>NC_060155.1:10099657-10104807 GCF_021292245.1 Micropterus dolomieu | reverse complement strand
TGGGGGTCCTTCCCCAGATAATTTTGAGCATTACACAAATAATTTCCTGCATTTTGGTGGCATTCCCTGTTCTGCCTTTCCTACCTTAATTTATGATGAAAATGTTTTTATTTATGTAAAGGGAAACACAATTCAGGTGGCAGGTGACAATTCAAACAGATCCCTTTAAACAGAGAGCGTCAGTACGCGTCCAAAATGCTTCATCGTCACGTGGTTCATGGAGACCGCAGATAGTTCCCGAAGTACTAAAATGAGCGAGAGAAACAACAAAACAGCAATTTTAAGAAATTTTTGGTCATTTTTACAATAAATGTGTTGATTTACAATATTTGTACAGCACACTGACACGTGTATGTAGTTACATTACTATTTTTTAAAAAGGAGCACATACATTTTTGACAATAACAGCTACAATCACCTACCTTGTTGACATTTTTTGGCTAACCTTACATTGGAAAGTGCGTTCCTCTTGAAAACACGTTTTAAAATTCAGATCAGATTTACCTTTCTAACATTCCTTTTAGTAATCCCATGGTACCAGGGTCAATTGATCTTAATGACTAATGTAATGTTTATGACTTCAGATAGAGCAGACAGGTGACTATCAATGATTGGCATGTATTAATGTAATAAATCTCCAATAAACTCAGAAAACAGCATGTTAAGTGGTTTGTGCCTGTGTACTGTCTTACAATAGTCTACAGCACGGTTTATTGCGCAGTGTGGAGATGCTGCTGCAGTCGGTCAGAAAAAGGAGTACGAATGTATGGTTTCCCAGCTGACATGGAGAGGAGGAAAAATGGTTGACTCAGGTCAACAGGAACAACCTTGCAATCACTAAAGAGGCTAACAACAAAAAAATATGTGAGGTACTTTTTCCACAAAGAAAGAACACATCATTGGCTTAATGTTTGGTTTATTAAAAACATCACTGCAGATTATCTTCAGGCTCCACTGAACCCCCTATGATTCTTGTGCTGAGAGAGGGAGAACGAGAGAGAGAGGGTTAGAGAAACCTACACATCTGTAAAGATTCATCCAGGTCATGGTTATCCAAGAAAAGTTGAATTGGGAGCAACTGGACTTGGTTGTAGATGATATTTCAGAAGAAGTCCAGTTGCCCTCAATTCAACCTTTCTTGTAAACAGCTACAGGTTTTATTGAGAAAGTTATGCATTGTTAAGTTTTGGAACTTCATCAACAGCTTTTGCTGCTGATGTTGGCATCAGTTACTAGATAGTTTGTAAGTTAGTTCATGTTTTTATTTTTTCAAACAGTTCTCACACACAGGAACTTTGATGATGATGTGATATGAATTTGTACAAAGTAATTGTGTAATTAGTAGTAAGAATTGAGTGTTCACTAATATGGTGCATTCACCCACTATGCTATATTAATGTGGGTAAATAAACCTGAATTGTTGTGTGGAAAATAAGCTCATAAGCTAAGAAGGGAAGAAAGAAGGGATGCAGACACCGAGAGAAGGGAAAGAAAATAATATAACATTTTAAGTATGATTTCTTATAAATAGTATATTATAATAGGCATTTACAATCATGTGTTGTTCTCTATCTCACCACTCAGTCCACTCAGTACTCTTTAGCATCACTGCTCCTCCACCACGCAGAGTCTACTGCTGTAACATAATTAATGTTTACTATAAAGATTGTTTTTATAATATGTTAGTATACTACTTTTAGTTGGTTAGTTGGTAAATCCCCAACTCCCCCCAAAATAAATAAATAACGTTTTGAAATCTTTTATTCATACACGCACCACTAATATATTTTAATAAAATTAAATACCACCTTCCAAAAAATACGTATTTTAAAATAAATTAATAGGCTGCCCCTGTATATTGTGTGCTGCTAACTTTATCCATTGCCAGTGTCATATGTGTTATGTGTTAATTTGTTAACCGTTAATGTCCCTAAATCTTGTAATTTAGTGGGGAAATCCACTAACATGCTTTAATCAGTGTTGGGCAAGCTACTTGGAAAATGTAGTGAGCTAAGCTACTAGCAACTCTACATTAAATGAGGCTTCACTACACAGAAGCTACCCCCCAGTGAGATGTAGCAAGCTAAGCTACAGCAACGTGGCTAAAGTAGCTTAGTTACATCTAAGCTACTTTTAATTGTTTTTTAAACTATATATATATATATATATAGTTTATATCGAACTAACTTCATTCCACAGTAGCAATATAAGACTGAACTCAGAACTAAAAACCTGTGAAAAAAGTCAAAATAGAGGGTATGCGTTGATGTCACTTCCCCTTCTGGAACACACTGAACTGAGTGGCAAAACATCTGTTACCATGGCTGCGTTTAGCAAACTGGGAGTAAAACAAGTGATTATTTGCTCAAATTAAAGGCAGTTGGACTCAACAGTGATCCCAACTGCTTACCAAGGAACCAGTGATCCAGCTCTTTCCCATTTTAGATGTGTTGTTTGTGTTTTAGCTGATTCAAGCTAACACTGCTGCTTGTCTTTCTGCCACTCAGTGAGTGTAACTATGTTCTGTGACATCACGCAGAATTCTCAGAATTCTGAGAAAAAAGTCAGAATTCTTTAAAAAAAAGTCAGAATTCTGAGTTTAAAGTCAGAACTCAAAAAAAATTTCACGAGGTCCTAATCCTCTTCCGCACGTTAGTAACATGGACTGGAGCAAGAGTTTCAGAGTGGTGAGTTATCAATCTGTAACAAAAGTATCTTAATAAAGTTTTAATTGAGCTCTGTCTCTACCAAGGCTATAATCGTTAACAAAGACGAACGAAATAACGAAAACTAGATGTGAAAAATAAAAATTAAAACGAGGCTTTCCAAAAAAACGATAACTAAAACTGTGTTGTAGGTTTGCAAAAATAACTAAAATGAAAGAGTAAATGTCCTTAGTTTTCGTTTATTTATTTATTGTATAGGACCAAATAAGCCTACATTTCGAGTAGATATGAAGCCGGAGGAACTGACGTTCCAGGGCATTTTGTCCTCCGCGTGAAGAGCTGGCACGCTGCGTGTCTGTCAAGAGAGCCCGGGGTCAGGGCAGCGTCCGGCCGCAGTGTAACAGGTGGCGCTGTTACAAAGAGAGCCCCATGTAATGTTCGGGGGAGGCTAAAAAAGTAGTCGGGGAGACCCAGGTAGGGATCAGCTGCGTAGTTGGTGCAATTTGAACATGATTCCATTATCTTTTATACATACATACATGTGTACAAAATAATATGAATGCAACCAGTGGCATGGGGTGGTGTACATTTTTGGGGAAGCCAAGTGAGAGGGGATGTTCTTTTTGGAGGGCAATTATCTAATGCATTGTGCTATTACAGTGCAGGGTATAATTTTACAAAAATATAAACAAACTTTAAAGAGGAAGGGCATTATCCTGTCTGTCATAGTGGTCAATAACCAAGTTATAGAATTTCCCACTGGCTTTTCATCCTCCGCAGCAACAGTCAGTTGAAGTTTGGTGCTACTAGCTAGCCACACTGTACAGATCTAGTTTTCCTCACTGAACGTCCAAAACCCCTTTTTTCTCTCCACACCCAGCTCCAGTTTTGGCTTTGGTCTTCCGTCAGATTTAATCTGAAATTGCTGCTGTAGTGGTAATTTAGTAAAACTATTTACTAACTAAAAACTCCAAATCTCCACCCTCCATAACTGTACCAGCTAAAGTTGCTAACAACTCCCGTTATTTTATCTGAATGACGTTGATTGCATGCTGTGATTTGATTGGCGTGAAGCCAGACAGCAGCTGGCTTCCCTTGGCATCATCCTGACTAATCACAGTTAGGCAGTGGCCTCATCTGATTGGTTAATCATTTAATTTTTTTTTACCAAGGGATGCCAACTCTGCCTGGCCTCCTCGCGTACAGTGTATGAGTCAGACTGAAGGCCAATCTACGGTGGTGCAATATAGTGTTTCACCACACATCCAACACGTAGCATTTAGAGGGACGCTGTTTCACTTATTGTAAGATAGTGAGAAATGGGGAAGAGATAAACGCAACAGCTTATACAATTTATTGAAACTATAAACATTGTGTTTTTATTGAAATGATAAATAGAGTCTGATAAAAACAGGGGAAGCCAGGCTTCCACTGAATGCAACAACTGTACAGTGTTGTGTTTTGTTTAGTTTGGGTTGCAGGTTGAGTCGCTGTCTTGGTGGTTTTCTTTTCCTTGTTTTTTTTTGTTCCATTCTGATGGTCTGGCTTAGCATTCTGCGTGTGCGATAAACTTGCCCATTGTGAGCTCCCCTTGGAGTGGGGGAAACACTTTCTGTCGGGGATAACTACCTTGGCACGACACCGGCAGCTGTCTGTCCCGATTATGTCTGGCTGACGGCTCTCGTGCTAAATAACACGTGTGTTCTCCTTCCATGTACGTGCACAGACATTTGGTGGGCAGGGGCTCAAGTGAAAAAAAGGGCATTTTTTTAACAAGACAAATATATTAACTCAACAACATTTTAACTTTTCTACAAAATAATCAGTTCACACAGAGACCACGGTCTTCTTTAGTATTCACTAGGTTTATCACAGGAGCAGGCGACAGCAAAGCAAACTATGCCACAATGTGCATGTTTTCTATGCTACTAGTTTCAAGTGTATATTTATGATATAGTTTCATTAATCATTTGTTTAGGCAATAAATGGTTTCAATTCTTTTGGTGTTATTGGAATACATAACACTTCACATAAATCTTCACACTAAACTGTGGCATTGGGCTGCAGGCATAATTAAAATAAGTGTTATTTAAATACTTTTACTTTTTGTTTCACAAGCAAGATACCAAATGAGTAAAGATAACCTTCAGCTTCACACAGCCAAGCAACAGAATACTGAATTGCCTGAATAAATTAATGTACTGATCAAATACTTTATTATTGTTGCTATTATATTACATTTACCATCACACACACACACACAATTACTGATGGTGACATGGACTTAGTTTCACATTTGAGGGAGGGCTATCTGTATTATATAAGGATCTATCAGCATACAACAAACTAATAGAATGGAGAGTTATTAGATGAGCAGCCTACCATTAAAACTATGAAGTTACTCTTTAAGGCACTTTTTCATGGAGTGGTCAATTTTGAGACTTTGGTCTATTTTGCTTCCATGTCTTCTTTTACTCTAATGGA
>NC_060155.1:10081493-10099557 GCF_021292245.1 Micropterus dolomieu | reverse complement strand
CCCATCCCAGCCTTGTGCAGATCAACAATCTTGTCCCTGATGTCCATAGAAAGCTCTTTGGTCTTGCCCATGGTGGTGATGTTGGATGCTGGTTGTTTGGGTGTTGACAGGTGTCTTTTATACAGGTAACAAGGTGAGGCAGGTGTATTTGATGTAGATAATTGGTTGGGATTGGGGCTGTGTCTTAAAGAAAGACTAACTGGCTTGTAGGAGCCAGAATACTTGCTGTTTGGTAGGGGGTCATATACTTGTTTTTCCTCATCAGATGGTTATCAATTTTTATGAATTCATATGATGTGATTTTCTGGAATTTTCTTTGGGATTCTGTCTTTCACTGTTAGAATGTACATATGATTAAAATTATAGATCGTTGCATTCTTTGTAAGTGGGCAAACCTGCAAAATCAGCAAGGGGTCAAATACTTATTTCCCCCACTGTATGTACTTGGCCTCTTCTTCCTCTTCCCCTGTTTTGTCCCCTTCCTCTTCCTCCCCGCACCCTCACCCCTCTTCCACAAGGCTGACCTTCCATTTCTGTGTCACAGTATTGTAGAAATACACACTATGTCTGGCTTGGCTCATACAGTATATGTTTATAAAGTGGGGGTTTATGGGATTCAGCTCTGAGTGAGAGAAGTGGCTTATCATTGGTTGCAACTAGTGCTTCATCAGTGAAAGCTGAGGTTCACCTGAGAGTTCAATTTAGGAGACATTTTCAGGAAAAAAAAGATTTTTTTAAAAAGTGTAAAGTTTGCTTGACAGATTTTGACAACTAGTTCAACATTTTTGTATGTAATGAAGCAATGAAAGCAATCAAATGAGGACTATTAGTTTTATATGGAATGACTATTCAGCATTCACAAGTATAGTTAATTTTGACTGACATGACATAAGCAAATGATAATGTTAACAGCAAAGAGTTGTATGAAAGCAATTGATGCATGTCTAAAGCATTTGTAAGTTTTTGGAAGGAATGAGAAACTGTTACTATGATGTGCAGAAATGACTAAATCTTGTGGAGGTTGAACTAACTGCTGTGCAAATGTTAATAGTGATGTGAGAAATGCACCAAAGCAACTGAGAAAAACTGTAATTTCATCACAAGTGGATGGAGTGGAGGTAAACCAGAAGAAAATTATGTAAACACACAGGATTCAGTTGTTGCACGTGAACAGAGTGTCTCTGTGTGTCTCATTCACTTTTTGGTAATGCTTCCTCATTATTTTTCTATGGAACTGGTTGATGGCGCAGTAACATTCATCCCATCACCTTAACATGGGATCAAATCACTGCCATATGTCTATATGTCCAGGTCAAACAACACATTTTAAAATGTACATAGTATTTTTTAACTCAATACAGTACATGGTCCATTTTACCTCAATGGATTATGTACTTCATACTAAGCTACAAATATGATGTTTTCATGTGTTTGCCTTTAAGTTCTAAAAAGGGCAAATTGTTTCTGAAACATCAGCTCATGCAATGAAGGCATTTTAAAGTGCTCCTGTTTTCTTTAGTTATTAATTTTAGTTATTATTTAGTTACTACAAGTTATTATACTTGTTTTCAACCTTAATGAAGTTCTCCAAGTAAACAGTTCAAACTGTAAGCTATGGAGCCCCATAAAGGTCAGTGGAAGAATATTTTTGCATCCCCTTGCAATACTTTTGCGTTCTCTTGCAAAATGTCTTGCGTTCTCATGCAATAATTTTCTTTTTTTTTTTCTTTAGAGCCATAACTGTGCCAGCTCAGCTGCTCCTAGTGCAACACCCCAGTATGGATCAGCTTATGGAATTTTACTTTGAACCCGGGCAATTCCTTTGCTTACTACTGCTCAATAGGCATGTTTATGTAATTGATTATGTAATTAATCAAAGCACCATGGCAGGTGCTTTGATCGACCCAAGGTGAGGAAAGAGACCCGGGACGGGAGCCATGCGGGCCCAGCTTGGACTTACGGCTGCTCCTGGTAAATGTCCAAAATGGGACATGGTGCCAAGCAACTGGAAATCAGAGACTGTTATGTCCACATCTTTACAGAGACCTGTCACACTGTGTGCCTGTCTGCTCTGTTTAGTTAGTTCTCAAGTCAGTTTTGTTATTTTAGTCAGTTCTGTATCTGTTATTTAGTTGTGTTTTGGTTTTCAGCTCTGTCTGTCATCTTGTGTTCAGTAATCCCGGTGTTAGTTAGTTAGTTAGTTAGTTGTGTTCCACTGCCTGTTTGATGCCAGTCTGTTCTGTGTTTCTTGTTTCAGTCTGTTTCCTGTTTAGTTTGGTTTTGATCTGTGCCTGCCTTAGTTCCTGTCTCATTCTGTTATTATCTGGTATTTGTTTCATGCTTGGTTTCTGTCTGCCTGTCTGCTAAGTGTTAATTGTATTCTCTGCCTGATTTGTAGTTCATGATCATCCTGTGTTAGCCTGTTCTGTTCAGTTATCTTAGTCTGTTCTGTCTCGTGGAGTTGCCTGTGTTTCTCAGTTACTTGGTCTGTCTTATCTGTTCTGTGTTTTGAGTTCCAGTTAGATTCTTGTCTTGTGTTTTGCAACCTGTTAGTGTCTTTCTGTTTTCCCCTGCTGTCTCTCTGCCTGCCTGTCTCGTTAGTCTCATCTCTGTCAGATGTGTTGCTCCCACCCTGCTTGTTAGTTTCTGTGTATATATGCTTGCTTGTGTCTTTAGTATTTGTCCGGTCATTGTAGCTTGCTGCTGCTCTGTCTATGGAACTTGTCGTGTGATATATTCTGCCCATTTGTCCACCCTGCTTATTTCCTATGGATCTGGATTTCTGTTGGATCTCTTTGTTCGTTTGGATTGTTTGAGTTTTGGATAATCTGGATTCAGCCACACTTCTTGTTATTGTGCTCGCGTTTGTTTAATTAAGTCTTTGAACTTTACCTGCCAGTATCCGTGTCTTGCATTTGGGTCCTCAACCACACACGCATTCAGCCGCTTTGTGACAAGACCTGCCCCATTAATATCCTGGATAAATGTCTCAGCAGGATCACCGTGTTCGAAGTTGTCAGAAAGAGGAGGTGTTTACTTCGGTCATGCTTGGTGCTCATTCACAGTCAAAATGGATGAACACTGTTTCTTAAATGTTACTCGCTCAAAAAGGATAAAGAAACCTAACACACAAACTGTCACTCACGGAACTGGGGAGTCTTAACAGTCTTGTCTTGTAAGTAAAATTATTGTGACTTGAAAACTAGAACTTATATTTGGCATTAAGGACGGGCCTTAGGGGGCCAGGCCCACCTACAGAGGTTCTGTGCCCCACCCCACCCCTCCAAAAGTTGGCATAAAAAATTATTTTAAAAGAAAATCGTGTGTGTATATATGTATATATGTGTGTGTGTGTGTGTGTGTGTGTGTGTGTGTGTAAAATATATATATATAACCAATAAACTTAACTGTAAATTAATCACAAGTGGGTGGAGTGAAGGCAGACCAAAGGAAACAAAGACCTGTGTGCTGCTGTGTGCTAAGCAATTTCAACCCCAGTCTCTTTCTTTTTCAACCTGGGCATCATGGCAAGGATACCTACTGCAAACAGTGCATGTCTTTTCTCTCTTACCAGGGATATATGTTAATTATGCTGTATCTAAGAATGAAGTACTAACTGCGGGAGTACTGAGGGAGTTAAAGGTGGTCAGTTCGCATTATTCTTATTCAAATTCATTGTTCAAAATGTGTCTGAACCCTGCTTTAAGCTCTAAAGATGGCAAATTGTTGCTGAAACATCATTTTAAAGTGCTCCTACTTTCTTTACAAGTTATTATAATTGTTTTCCACCTAAAGTTCCCCAAGTAAACAGTTTACACTGTAAGATAAGCTGTCAAGTTAACTTAGAAGTTTTTGAGTTATCCTTGTTTTATATATCCTCATATATTACTAATGTGAACATCCAGGAATCCTGTTGCTTCCTCTATGTCTAGATGGAAGTGGCTGGTTTAGCAGTGAGTATATAAAGATTTGTGTGTTTCAGACTCTTCGGTTTATCAGAATCGATAGAACAGTATGCTGGTCCTGTTGAGCCTGCAGGCTTTCCTGCTCATCACGGCCTTACAGAGTAAGGTAACGGAGGTGTGGACCTAAATGCAGTACACAGGAGACGAGCAGAAACATTTCCAGAGATTTGTTGACTAAACTTTAAACAGGCTTACATGGTAGCACAGCAGGCAAGAGTCCAAAACAAAGGTAAACCACTGAACATACCACTCTCAAAATACAGACACAGATGACATGGACAAGAAAGTCAAAAACCAGAACAAATGACAATGGACCATGATGTATAAAACAGAACCCAGAATACATGTAAAATCTAAACGGGAAACAATGAAAAAGAGAACAGATCAAAGAACTTAGTGTCAGAACTGAGAACTAAAACATAGAACCAGGACAACCCACTAAGACATGAACTAAAGCATAGGACTAAGAACTAAGACACAGAAGCAGGACTACACACTAAGACATGAACTAGAACATGACAGGCGTTTGTGAAAACAGAACTAGACCAACGTAAAATCATCACAAGAATAAAAAAGGCAGAAGAGTAGAAACACAAGACATGGAACCAAAACAAGACCCGAGATCCTCAAACCATGACTAGTTTCCATGAATATACTTTGATCCAGCACTCTGAACAGTCAGCCCTTCAGCAATGACTTTCTGTGGCTCCTCCTTGTGCAGGGTGTGAATGAGTGTCTTCTGGACAACTTTCAAGTCAGAAGTCTTATGATTGTGGTTGTGGGTACTGACACACTGACGACATTTAATTCTTTATTCTAATATTTTGAGAAATGGATTTTTGATTTCTGTGAGCTGTAAGCTGTAATCATCCAGATTAAAACAACAAAAGGCCTGAAATATTTCACTTTATGTGTAATGAATCTAGAATATTTTTATGAAAAATGTTTTGAGATGCACCTGTATGTGTACACATAGACCAAGTGTGTCTATGTCTATGTGCGAGTATTTATCTGTGTAAATATATATACAAAAAAGCAACAGTAGGAGTGGTGGCTTACATCAATATTGCAGATGGATTACAACAAGTTTTGGTCACTTGAGGGCAGCAGAAACAGTTGTTAGAAAACAGTTGCTTATTTCCAGGGTTCCTTGAGGAGGTTCCAGGGGGTCCCCAGCAAAAAAGGGAATCAGTTATTCTCTATACTATAATTCCATCCGTAAGTAACAATGACAGAATGACTATTTGAAAATAGACTTCATACAGTATGTAATAAAACATCTAAAAGCAATAATCCTATTAGACTGGGACAAAAGCTTATCAAATCTGGGTACGTAGTCTAATTTGTGTCATTTACTGTTACAGAGCAACATTATCACTCATGTGGAGTCACGTTTTTGGTCTGAGCACCAAACAGACTAGAGACAAAGTTAGTAACTATCTTGTAAAAAATAGTATATAGCATTTAGTAGCAAAAGCACCAGATATTTCCCTCAGGAGTTTGTATTGGGGTGGGTGACAATGGGCCAAATTGTTATTTCAGTATGTGTAATTGTTTTTCACAATACTGTATTAAATCACACAAGAATCCAGCCTTGATTTGCATAGCCTGCCCTGAATATAGCAGACACACTAAGCAGTGTTTTCCCCTGACAGGGTATAACTGTCAAGGTTCATGACAGAATGTACTTTATTTAAGTGAGTCAAACAGTAAAAGGTCTGATTTCCTGAGTATAATATTACTTAATCTATCAAATGTGATGGGAAGGCCGGTAGAATATAGAAAAGGGTGAAGACAAGGAGCTAAATGACCAGGATCCAGCTGTGGTAAGAGACCAGGATGTCTGTGAGGTTTTCCCAAGTTTATTTCCTTGCTGTCCTAAAATAAAATACCCCCTATCCCCTCCCTCCTTTATCTTAATAACACTAATTGGTTGTCAGTATTTTATTTCATCATCTAAAAAGGGCCCACACTGAAGGATCTAAAAGTGATCACCAACAAGAGCACTCCTCTCATTACTCAGAAAGCATAAACCCAAAAACAGCAGATCATCTTTTTAAGGGAATGAAAAGCATGTCAATGTGAAAGAAAAGAACCAGCACAAATCTAAAAATGATTGATTGACACCACATGCATTGCTTCTACAGAGATATATTTATTTAAAAAAGACTTTCTCAAACATGTTGGATACAGTGTGCTTTCTGCTGTAGTTTCAGTGTGGATAAATATAAAGTATTCCTATCAGTGCTGCTTTATGTGACCACTAGATGGAATCAGTCAGCCTTTTTTTATTTACAGTAATAGTTCACATTGTGTTCTTTGCTGCAAACAAAATAAAGTGTTTCCAATTGAAATACACAAGCAGAGCATCATTTCTTAAGCCTCCATTGTTGATAGCATAAAGGAAATATTGTACTTTTCATATTTCCTTGCTGTCCTAAAATAAAATAAGCCCCTCCCATCCCCCTTTATCTTGATAACACTAATGGGTTTTCAGTATTTTATTTTGCTCATCATATACCCTGCGACCCTGTACGCAGGATAAGCGGTTGATGAAGGATGGATGGATATAAAAGGGCACACACTGAAGAATCTAAAAGTGACCAACCACCAAGAGGGCCTGTGCACTCCACTCCTCATTACTCAAAAAGCATAAACCCAGGAACAGCAGATCATCTTTTTAAGGAAATGATTCTTGATTGAATTGATTCATTGACACTGCATGCATTGCTTCTACAGAGATACATTTATTTCTACACTCTCTGATTGAGTCTTTCTCAAACATGTTGGATACATTGTGCTATCTGCTGTAGTTTCAATGTGGATAAATATAAAGTACTCCTTATAGTGCTGCTTTATGTGACCACTAGATGATATCAGTCAGTCTTTGCTTTTTTACAGTAAGTTGACTTTGTTCTTTGCTGCAAACAAAATAAATTTGTGTGTTTAAATTTAAAATACACAAGCATTTCTTAAGTCTCCATTAGTGATTGCATAAAGGAAATATGGAAATATACTGGAAATATACTTTTTTTAAATGTACTCCACTGTACTTTTCATATTGAGAATTTACATAAAATAACAAATGACACACTTTAACTGGTTCAAGATTTACCTGGTTCACATGTCTATTAGATGTTCGCAGTTCAGATTGTTTAATTTAAATAAACCATTCAAGGCCCAAATAGTTAATTTATCAATCCCTGTTTCAAGGAACAAGGTTATTTATTTATTCATTATATAACACATTGACGTGGGCACAGCTGTCCCAGAGTTCCCGTTGCTTGGCCAGCCTCCCATTTTGTCCAGACCGGGCATTATTATTATTGTCATTATCAATCCCTGTTAAAACCAATCTTGGTTGTAATTATAGTGAGCTGTCACGGAGTGTGTGCGGTTGAAAAGGTTGAGGACCCAAATGCAGGACACAGAGCGGAGTAGGTACAGTTCAGAGGGTTTATTCCAAAAAACGAAAAGTGAGCAACAAACACCGAAGTACACGGACCAGGAGTAAACACTAAGCCATGAACTAAGACACAGAACTAGGAACTAAGACACCGAACTAAAACACAGGACTAAGTAGTAAGTCAAGAAAACAGAACGAGAACCAACACAACAATCCTCACAAGAATAGGCGAAACAGTAGAACACAAGAGATGGAACCAAAACACAGACTACATAACAGATACAGAACAGACCAGTAAATAAAGCTCACAGAGAACTAAACTACAGAACAGATGACAGGTCTAAACTGCAGATAGCAACCAAAACCTAGAAACAGAGAATCAAGAATCAAAATACAGCACACAGAGAAACTCAGGACAGGATCGTGACATGAGCATGTGATAGAGAACATTTTCCCCCAGAAGATCAATACATTTTCTTACGTAAGAAGCTGCTGGCATGCAGTATGTTTACTGTTCTGAGCACAGATGTCAGAGGAGGGATTGCAAACATACAGAGAGTCAATATTGGGATGACATTGGACTTGTTAAACCAGCATTTGAAACCACAGCTGTATCAAACTCTCCAGTTCACCAGTCATGGACAGAACTGTGCTACTGGTCCTGTTGTGTCTGCAGGTTTTCCTGCTCATCACAGCCTTCACTTCTACTGATGCAGCCGCTCTGGTGAAAGGTGATCATCAACAACTGTCTCCTGATCTGGTAAGAAGATCCATGCAGGAGTTTCTCTGGTGTTGGAAAATGTATTATTCAAATAGGGTTTTCTCACAGGACGTTTTCAGTCTAAATGTCAAACATGTTGCGGAGAGCAGCGCTGGTCCTGACAGTGTTGGAGCCATAGGCGAGATTTGAAATTGCTTTCAGGCATTCTGTATATTGTTTTTAAATATGTTTTCTCCTGTACATCAACTTTTCTAATTTTTCTAATAAAATCCCTGCTGAGTCAGTACACATGTTTAGCCCTCCCGTTTCTTTTGAGTCTCTGTTTGGGGAAATAACCTCTTTAAATAGGCCTATGTGGGACCTTTTCACCTCAATAATGAATGAATTAATTTTAATTCAGTTATAAACTTCTGGACTTTAATAGTTCTTGTGTTTCAGCAGCTTTCTGCTCATGTTCAAAACTTTCTGCACATTCAGAATCTCTCCGAAATATCTGCGTTCTCTGACATGTCCAGAAAAAAAATCACAATATTACGGACTAATTGTCATTTAATGAGAATTCATAATAGTTTTAATTCTGCCTGCCCTATACTCTGCTGTGCATTATGTTATTGATCCATTGTATATAGTCCATCCCCTTTAGACCGTTTGACCGACACAGTTTGGGACTGCATGCTGCATGTGAAACCATAACCAACAGAAAACACTACTGGTCAGGCAGACATCTCACCACAAATCCACACGTTCAGCTCACAGTCCACAACAGAGAAAGGCTGCGCCTCAGTTTTAAGATGTTTATATTGCAGTTGATTTGCGCTGAGTCGAAAACTTTCTCTTGCGGTGCCCCCTGACATTTTGCGCCCAAGGCGACCGCCTATGCCGGCCGGCCCTGGCTGACAGAAATAAAATGATTTTGTTCTGTTTGTATTGGAGGGTCATGGTAACTGCATAGTCATGGTCATGAGAACACTGCACCACAGAGCGGAAAACATACCGACAAGTGCCCAAGCCAGAGAGAAGGAACAGAACCACCTGAAGGGGGAACTTATAGTCTGTGGATACCCTAAATGGACCTTTGTGAAAACAGCCACAAGATCATCACTTCCCAGGAAACTCAACAAACGTAACCTATTGGCCTCAGGTGAAGATACCAACGATGGTCGTTCAGTCTTGACCACCGGTAGTCTTAACGACTGTAACGACTGTCGTCACAGCAACCAGGAACACTAACGAACCAGCGGTATCGATGACCCTGGCCAACGACCCCACTGAGGTTAAATAGCTGAGTTTCCCTGCCAGTCAGTCAGAACTGAAGAAGTCCTTTGGCTGAGGGACGAAACGTCTTCCAGTATCTTCAACCAAGTCCAGTTGCCCTTGATTTTAACCTTCGTTGGATAACTATGACCTGGATGACTGAGAATCTTCATAGACATCGTAACTGCATAGATTAACACAAAGCGTTTTTGAATATATTACAAATACAGAAATGGTGTATTTCTGTGCAAAATAATGGCTTATCTCCTGATTTTGTTACAGGTGGAGGGAGAAAGTGTGCATGACAGAGAAAAGAGTCGACAAAGAGGAAAACGTAGTTGTGGTTGGTATCCAGGTGGATGTTCACTTTTGGGCAAGGTAAGACATATAGGCTAATAATAATAATAATAATAATAATAATAATAATAATTAATAACCAAAACATTGTTTGTTCTGTCACAGGGTCATTCTGATTTCATGAGAGAAAAGGAACCCACAAAGGTAAACTGAATACTAAAGAAAACAGTATTTAACAAATAAGTGGAAAATAACAGAAACAAATGAGCAGGTTAAGTCTGTAATATCAGAGTGAGTGGATGAATGAGCTTGTGCTGCAAAAGAAAACATGAAACAACACATTCAGACGTCTATGGAGAAGAGAGCCCAGCTGGACTACTCTGGCTTTTATGCATTTTTGGGACACACCTGGGTGTGTCCCATGCTGCTGAATGTGCTGCCTTTAGGTACAACAGCTGCAGACAGAAAACAAAGAAAGCCAAGCAGACAGACCGTCACTGTTACATTTGCGTTTAATTTTCTGTTAACTGTTGAATTTCAACTTTTGAGACTCTCCATTTCTCTCTGTTTACAGATCCCAACAACAAACCCTCCATTATTGGTTTTATGACAAACTAATGTAAATGTGCTTCATATCTTGATGATGAATATTAGCATATAACAAGATCTGTGTTATTATCTTGCAATACTGTGAAGTGAAAATGAAACCACATCTATTAATGTGTATTTTCTGAACAGGAGCTTAGAAAAGGTTTAATTTAACTTAATCAACCGCTAGATTGAGATTGACTTGAACAGAAACAATTTCTACTTTTGAGACTATCTTTTTCTTTCTGTTTACAGATCCCAACGACATCGGTTTGGGATAAACTAATGTAAATGTGCTTCATACAATGAGGATGAATATTAGCATAGAGCAAGATCTGTGTAATACTACCAGTGTTGTTAGTATAAGGGCGGTTAGCTCACCTCTGAAGGCTAACTCTGCCATCACCGGGGGTTTGCTTACATCAATACATTATTATTGTTCTTCCATGTCATGTGACCTAAGGAGTCCAACTTTTTGATTTTTGATTTCCCAGCTGTAAACTGTAATCATAAATATTAAAACAATGTGGTGTCCGAACAATAATGCTGCGATGATGTGTTGAGAAGAAATCCGCTTGACACTGTTCTTGATCATAAAAGTTTATTACATCAAGGAGTTCAGCATCAATTACAAGCTCTGCAGCAGCTTGGAGAGTGACCCAGCCCGATGGCCACGCTGTCTCTCTGTACATCAAACACAGCTTATATAGGACATGTTTAGGTATCTGCTAAATACCATATAAGGGTCAGAGTCTGCAAACTAAGGCTCCAATCCATATAAGAGCAAAGTTCTATAGGATAAGTGTAAACATCTTGTTGGACACCAGATAAGGGTCTGAGCCTCCACGTAACCACTGACTTCTGCTCTCCCCTTAAAGGTCACTAATCCTCTATCCAGCTGCTACAGTGCTATGTTAAACTGTTATGCGTCAAATGCACATATGTTATACACCACAACAACAAAAGGCCTGAAATATTTCACTTTATGTGTAATGCATCTAGAATATTTTACAAGATATTCAAATTTTTTTGAGATGCACCTCTATGAGTACGCATAGACCAAGTGTGTCTATGTGCGAGTATTTATCTGTATATATATATATAAAGCAACAGTAGGAGTCGTGGTTTACATCAGTATCGCAGATGGATTACAACAAGCCACTACAAAAAACAAACAAGTCTTGGTCACTTGAGGGCGGAAACAGTTGTTAGCAAACAGTTGCTTATTTCCAGGGTTCGTTGAGGAGGTTCCAGGGGGGCCCCAGCAAAAAAGGGGAATCATTTATTCTCACTATAATTCCATCCTTAAGTAACAATGACAGAATGACTATTTAGCAGGGCTGGACTGGGACAAAAAAATCAGCCTTAGCATTTTTGGCTAAGTAATACACTATCCTTCCATATGACGTGTACCTACTGTAATATTCCCCCAAACCAGTGGAATGTGCCATAGAAAAGTGTACCAGTGCAAGTGAATCAGTGTACTCATTCACACTCATTTACTGACCCCATGGTGAGCAGAGGTGGCCATGGAGTACACAACTCATACTCAAGTACATGTAGCCTTGAAGTAATTTTCACAGCAGCATGGGATTAACCAAGGCAATGCTGACAAAATAACCTCATCTCAGCCATTAGGACAACCAATTAAGACTGCATCAGGAAACTATGCTAGCTACAAAAACAATGTCAAATAGCTTATTGTAGCATGTCTACATTATTTTAATAAATTTATGTGAATTAATACCAAATTATGAATTTTAATATTCAGAAAATATTAATTCATAAATCTCTCGAGGGGCACCACCCGATATTCCGTTTGCACAGGGTCTCAGGACTCACTGAGTATGGCTAATAATTAGACGATTATTCACTAGTGATCAGTTAGTTAACAATCGATCAATTATCTTATGATTTATCAATCAGTCAATCTCATATCGAAGGGGTAAATTCTCTTGGCAGGGACTTGGAGACAGGCAATACACACACAATTCCCTGATTACAGTGAATTTATTAACTAACTAAGGTGATATAAAAATTTCTAAAGGAAGTGTCAGAAAGTATTGTGAACAAGCATTAGTTACACATAAAATGAAGGAATGTCATTAACCTTGCTGAAAATTAAAACACTACAAAATTAACTTATTTAGATTCTTTTCAGCAACAAATAACAACAACAACAACAACATGGTAACATAACTACTCAAATGTAGTGGAGAGACCTAGTCAAGTAACTTTTAAAGATTTAATTAAACAAGGTAATGCTTTGAGTTTTGAGGAGACAGCAGTCTTTTTGTTATACAAAGAAATTCAGGGCTGTCACCTGTGTCCTGGAGTTTCTCACACCTGGGTGTGACGAGGAGCATATCCTTTGATGTGAGGTAATTAAACAAAGAGGTTTCGTGTGTGGGGGGGCAGTTTAGGGTTTCCTGCCCTCTCTTAAGAAAAGGTTTATAGGCTGTTCAGGAAAACGCTAATCGCGGGTCAGTGTTCCTTTGTCAGTTTAACAATCAAGCACCGTGTTATCTGGCTGCGGTATCAGAGGTGGCAAGTTTTACGATCAGACTTCCCAGAGACAGCACTTAGGGAGAAAAACCTTTCACCTCTTCCTTGGAGTTGCTTCAGCTGTCTGTAGAGGGTTGATAATCAAACCCCCTCCTCCTCCTCTCTGGGAGAGAAAAGGAATTTGGAGTAGTCCAAATTTATTTGATATAAAATGCACAAATCCACACTGTTGGTACACAACATTATGTACTGCTTTATGACAGTGAGAGATCACCATCAGTGGGTAAGTCACTTTGTGTTGAAACATGGTGGGGACATTTATCTGGAGGGATTACTGGGTCAGAACTAAAACTAAAAGTCTAAAAGTAAAGGTCTAAATCGAAAACTAAAAGTCGAAAATGAATTTGGTATTTAGGATTGGGCATTTAGTCATTTAGCCATTTAGGATTGGGCATTTAGTCATTTAGTCATTTAGCCATTTAGGATTTTGGATTTGGGGATTTAGGATTGGGAATTTGGGAATTTGGGGATTGGGGATTTGAGAATTGAGGATTGAGTTGTGTATGCAAATGAGGAGGCGTGACCCAAAGGCTGCAGGGAGGGTTTGGAACGGCTGAGGCGCAGAGGCATTTTATGGACATTTTAAATGCTGTACACTTTTAGTTATGATATTATAAATGATAGTCCTCCCGCCAGCCAGAGCTCCCCCTGCAGTCCATAAAGTGCCTCTGCGCCTCAGCCGTTCCAAACCCTCCCTGCAGCCTTTGGGTCACGCCTCCTCACACTAAAATCACTTTTCAAGTGACGTCAGTAAAGTCTGTGAGAGTTCAGGGCTTATGGGGGACACTGGGATTGGGCCCACCACTCTCCTCCTGCTCCCTCGACCCTGTCACGGGGACTCTTTCCCTCCCTCTGCTTCCCTAACACACGCTTCCTCCCAGGGTGCGAACTAGAGGGGGAGCCATGTCTGATAAGACATCAGCTCCCCTAAAAGCATGATTTGCGGGTGATATTTCGGGGGGTCTCTAAAATATTAACAGCATGCTTTATTGCCATTCATTTCTATATTTCTCAATCATCATGGATCCATGCGTAAAATTAGGAGCATCAGACTTCATCCAGCCAGAGAGAACGATAGATATTTTTTGAAACAAATCAGCTGATTTTTGGAGTGAAAATGGCGAAAACGGCAAAAGTAAGTCAGCGGTTGTAATTGTATATGTACTGTATATTTCAAGTAAAAAAATACTTTCTCAAACAAGTGTGCTTTCTGCTGTAGTTTCAGTGTGGATAAATATGAAGTATTCCTATTAGTGCTGTTTATGTGACCACTAGATGGAATCAGTCAGCCTTTTTTTATTTACAGTAATAGTTCACATTGTGTTCTTTGCTGCAAACAAAATAAAGTGTTTACATTTGAAATACACAAGCAGAGTATCATTTCTTAAGCCTCCATTATTGATAGCATAAAGGAAATATTATTGTACTTTTTTATTAGTTACTATTTACTTTTCATATTAAGAATTTACATAAAATAACAAATGAGACACTTTACCTGGTTCAAGATTAAACCAGTGGTTCCCAACATCTTTGACTTGTGACCCTTTAGTGTAAAGGCAGTGTGTATAGTGGGATTATTGTTGTGTTTAACATGTATATGAGTTGTTCGCAGTTATTGCAAAGAAACATTTCCCCTCTAAACTTCTCAAATGGTTTAATTTAAATGAACCATTCAAGGCCCAAATAGTTACATTTATCAATCCCTGTTTCAAGGATCAAGGTTATTTATTTATCATTATATAACATATTGACGTGGGCACAACTGTCCCAGATTTCCCACTGCTTGGCTAGCCTCCCATTTTGTCCAGACCGGACATTATTATTATCATTATCATTATCATTATTATTATAAATCCCTGTTAAGACCAATCTTGGTTTTAATTATACTGAGTATGTGATATAGAACATTTCCCCCCAATACAGTTTCTTACGTAAGAAGCTGCTGGCATGCAGTGTTTACTGATCTGGGCAGAGATGTCAGAGGAGGGATTGCAACAGAAGGAAGGAGAGATTTCAGTCAAACATACAAAGAGTCAATATTGGGATGACATTGGACTTGTTAAACCAGCATTTGAAACCACAGCTGTATCAAACTCTTCAGTTCACCAGTCATGGACAGAACTGTGCTACTGGTCCTGTTGTGTCTGCAGGTTTTCCTGCTCATCACAGCCTTCACTTCTACTGATGCAGCCGCTCTGGTGAAAGGTGATCATCAACAACTGTCTCCTGATCTGGTAAGAAGATCCATGCAGGAGTTTCTCTGGTTTGATTCAAATAGGGTTGTCTCACAGGATGGTTTCAGTCTAAATGCCAAACATGTTGCTGAGAGAGAGATGATCATAATAAGTAGAATAGTAGTGTGAGGTGGTTTTCGATGCAAAATACTGGCTTATTCTCCTGATTTTGTTATAGGTGGAGGGAGAAAGTGTGCATGACAGAGAAAATAGTCGACAAAGAGGAAAACGTAGTTGTGCTTTTTTGGCAGGTGGATGTGGACCCATGGCCCAGGTAAGACATATAGATTGTTTACAGTAAAATAAATGTGTGTCCCAGAAGCTACATCTCTGTGAATTTGTTTTGTGTTGATCACAGTATACTGACATCAATTAACAATCATTTGTGTTTGTTCTGTCACAGGGTCCTCCGTTCATGAGAGAAATGGAACCCACTAAGGTAAACTGAATACTTGAGGAAAAAGTATTTACAACAAATAAGTGGAAAATAATAGAAACAAATGTAATATCAGAGGTATAGTGAGTGGATGAATGAGTTTGTGCTGCAAAAGAAAAGAAGAGAGCCCAGCTGGACTACTCTGGCTTTTATGCGTTTTTGGGACACACCTAGCCCAGATGTGTCCCATGCTGCTGAATGTGCTGCCTTCAGGTACAACAGCTGCAGACAGAAAACCCAGAAAGCCAAGCAGACCGTCACTGTCACATTTGCGTTTAATTTTCTGTTAACTGTTGAATTTCAACTTTTGAGACAACTTTTATTTCTCTCTGTTTACAGATCCCAACAACAAACCCTCCATTATCGGTTTGGGACAAACTGATGTAAATGTTCTTTATACCTTGATGATGAATATTAGAATATAACAAGATATTGGTTATTATCTTGCAATATTATGAAGTGAAAATGAAACCACATCTATTATCTAGTATTTTCTGAACCGGAGCTTAGAAAAGGTTTAATTTAACTTAATCAACCGCTAGAGTGAATGATTGACTTGAACAGAAACAATTTCTCCTTTTGAGACTGATCTTTTTCTTTCTGTTTACAGATCCCAACAACAAAGCATCTATTGTTGGTTTTGGACAAACTAATGTATATGTGCCTTATATTTTGAGTATAAATATTAGAATAAAATATGTGTAAAATATGTTACTGTCTTGCAATATTGTGAAATAAAAAATAAACTCCATCTCAGTGACTTTTCTACATCAGTGATCAAAAGAAGCTGGAACAAGCAAGTCAACTGAAGACAGACATAAAAAATTATATCTTCTCTTCAACAAAGTTGTCATGTTTTGCCTTTTTATATAAATATACGGTATAAGGTGTTTCTGTAAAAAATAAGTAATTTGTATTTTAAATAAAAAAGGTTCTCCATTCTTTAAACTGCAGGAACTGGAGAGGAAAATGAACAACACATTGCTAAAAATGTTTCATTAAAATCATTTAAAATCTGTTCAGTAAATGTTTTAGTTAAAACGAAATAGTTTTGCTTTGATTAATTGTTTACAAATGTCTACTTTTACTAGGATAAAAAATTAGGTGATCTTTTAGTCCAAGTGCTGTTGATTTCTTTATAGTAATAATTGTATACTTGGTGGAAAACAAAATCAAGTGTTTGAAATAAGAATACAGAAGGAGTGCATCATAGTTTAGGCTATTACTGATAGCATGCTACATGATATTAGCTTTAATTTTCTAAGAAACATCAAACCTTAGAAGAAACTTTTTTACCCTCTTTCTATTCAATAAAGGAAACTGTTTAATTGAAATGTTTATTTATTCTGTTAAAGATGGATAAACAAATTTAAACTGGGAGCCACCACAATCACAGTCAGTCAGTGGTGGACACTGGTTCCAGCTGTGAAAGTGTTAGTCTCTCTTTTATCATAATAAACTTGATTTAAGTCACATAGTTCTTTACGTGGTGATTCCAGTATTAATACTTTTGGGCACTGCATGAAAAAAAATACACAAACAAAATAACCAACAACAATATAAGAAACATTAATAATTATAATAAAATACATAAGACATGTTTGAAATATAAAACAGTATGCTAACATTAATAAAGAGCTTTTTTAAAAGGAAAACTTTTGAAAATCACAAAATTGTACCTTTCTTGCTTGTGAATACCTCAGTATTGCAATGTCTGAAAACGTCTCAGGTAACCCTGGTTCCCTGAGAAGGGGAACGAGACACTGCGTCGGTTACGACACCATGGGAACGCCTCTAGGCGTAGCAGGTCTGAACGTGAATGAAATCACTCCAATCCTATTGGTTTGTTGCTAGAACGGTAAGGTGTGACGGAATAACCGGAGGAGTATAAAGCACACCTGTACACACTCATCATTAGCTTAAACTATGAAGCAGGCGCTTCAGGCGGGGAGAGAGGTGCGGCGGGCCGACGCAATGTCTCGTTCCCCTTCGAGGGAACTCGAACTGCGTCGGTTACGACAATATGGGAACGAGATACCCACTAAACCGTGCTGAAAAGCCCGCCTGCCCCAGTGTGCAATAAAGTGGCACGACTAAGAGGAGAGCGCACGAGTGCCAGGTGCCGAAGGAAGGTCAAGACTGTAAAACCGAATGAATGTGTGCGGAGTGGCCCAGCCAGCCGCTAAACAAACATCCTGCAAAGAGGCCCCGGAAAGGAGGGCTCGAGAGGCCGCCATGCCTCTGGTAGAATGAGCCATCACAGCCACAGGTGAAGGCAAACCGCGCACCTGATATGCCAGGGAAATAGTCTGAACAATCCAGTTGCTAATAGTATGTTTGGATGCAGGGAGCCCAGCCCTGGGGGACCCAAAACACACTAGCAGCTGGTGAGCCTTCCTCCAACGGGAGGACCTCAGAGTGTAAATACTCAGTGCTCTGACAGGGCAGAGTAGATGAAGTCTCCCATCCTCCGCCGTCACATGAGGTGGAGGATGAAATGCCTGCAGCACTGTGGACCCTGCCGCACAAGAAGGCACTTTAGGGATGTATCCTGGACGAGGGTGCAGGATAGCCCTAATATTCCCCGGGGCAAACTCC
>NC_060155.1:10071443-10081393 GCF_021292245.1 Micropterus dolomieu | reverse complement strand
TGTGCGGAGTGGCCCAGCCAGCCGCTAAACAAACATCCTGCAAAGAGGCCCCGGAAAGGAGGGCTCGAGAGGCCGCCATGCCTCTGGTAGAATGAGCCATCACAGCCACAGGTGAAGGCAAACCGCGCACCTGATATGCCAGGGAAATAGTCTGAACAATCCAGTTGCTAATAGTATGTTTGGATGCAGGGAGCCCAGCCCTGGGGGACCCAAAACACACTAGCAGCTGGTGAGCCTTCCTCCAACGGGAGGACCTCAGAGTGTAAATACTCAGTGCTCTGACAGGGCAGAGTAGATGAAGTCTCCCATCCTCCGCCGTCACATGAGGTGGAGGATGAAATGCCTGCAGCACTGTGGACCCTGCCGCACAAGAAGGCACTTTAGGGATGTATCCTGGACGAGGGTGCAGGATAGCCCTAATATTCCCCGGGGCAAACTCCAGGCTTTGCGGGGAAACCGAAAGCGCTTGAAGATCCCCCACCCTCCTCAGAGAGGTGATAGCAAGGAGAAAGGCCATCTTGAGGGTCAAGTGCTTAGCCTCAGCTGACTCCAGGGGTTCGAAGAGGGCCTCAGCCAACGCCCCAAGAACCACCGCCAGATCCCAAGTGGGAACCTTGGACAGAGTTGCAGGTCTCATCCTCCGGGCACCACGGAGGAAACGTACAACCAAGGGAAGTTTCCCCAAAGACCCCTCCCTCAGAGGGGCGTGGAAAGATGAAATAGCTGCCACGTACACCTTGAGGGTGGAAGGGGAAAGACCAGCAGAGAACCGGTCCTGGAGGAACTCAAGTACCTGAACCACTGGGCAGGTAACCGGGTCCACCTACCGCTCCCTACACCAAGTGGAGAAAACACTCCACTTCAGGCCGTACATCCTCCGTGTGGACGGGGCCCTGGAGCTGAGGAGGGTCTCAACTGCTCCGGCTGTTAGACCTGCCTCTAGATACTGTGCCCCCTCGGGGGCCAGACCCACAGTCGCCATACGGCGGGGCAAGGGTGAAGAACCCGGCCCTGTGCCTGGGACAGCAGGTCTCTCCTCAGTGGGACCTGCCACGGCGGGCCATCCAGGAGCGACATGATGTCCAAGAACCACACCCGGGTTGGCCAGAACGGTGCTACGAGCAGTAGGCCGGCATTGTCCTGGCGGACCCGCTCCAGAACCCCCGGGAGCAGAGCGACTAGGGGAAAAGCGTACAGACGTAGCCTCGGCCACGAATGTACCATGGAGTCCAGACCCAACGGGGAAAACCACAGCGGGCAGTGCGTAGTCAATTGAGACGCAAACAGATCCACGTCTATGGGGCCAAACTCCACCGAGCTCCACCACTTCGGGTGAAGTCTCCATTCCTCGGGCCTCAGCCCCTGCCTCAACAGCAGGTCTGCTCCCTGATTCTGCGTCCCCGGGAGATACATCGCCCTGAGCGAGAGTAACCTCTGCTGGGACCACAGGAGGATCTGACGCGCCAGTCTGTACAGAGGGTGCAAGCGCAGACAGCCCTGGTGATTCAGATAGGTCGCCACCGCTGTGTTGTCGGAACGAACCAGGACGTGGTGGCCTTGGGGATCAGGCAACTCCTTAGAGCCTGGAACACCGCCAACATCTCGAGACAGTTGATATGCCACTCGGACTGATGCACCTGCCAGGATCCCCTTGCAAAGCGGCCGCCCATGACCGCGCCCCAGCCCGTGGGGGGCCTCTGTCGAAATGACCAGCCGGCGACAAGACCCTCCCAGCACGGGCCCCTGGGACAGGAACAAAGTTTCCTTCCAAACTGATAGGGAACGAAGACACTTGCGCGTAACCCAAATCAGACGGAAAGTATTTCCCCTCGGGGAAAAACCCTTGGTCCTTAGCCACCACTGCAGGGGTCTCATGTGCAGCAGTCCAGATGGTATTACGCTGGACGCAGCTGGCAGGAGACCCAACACTCGTTGAAAGTATTTTATAGTGATGGCGTGGCCTAACTTCACCCCTTTCACGGCAGCCAATTTGGTGTCGACAGGTGTCGGAGACCATTGTGCCCGCATCGTTGTCGAATCCCATACTACCCCTAGGAACGTAGTCCGTTGGGTGGGCACCAGCACACTCTTCTTTGCGTTGAGCCTCAGCCCTAAACGCAGCAGATGAGCCAGAACGACATTTCGATTGCCGAACCGCCAACTCTCGAGACTGGGCTAGGATGAACCAGTCGTCGATGTAGTTGAAAATCCAGATGCCCTGGAGCCTCAGCGGGGCCAGTGCTGCATCCACACACTTGGTGAATGTGCGAGGGGCAAGTGCCAGGCCGAATGGAAGAACCCAATACTGGTAAGCCACACCCCCGAAGGCGAACCTCACTTCCTGTGAGAAGGACGGATGGAGACGTGGAAATAGGCGTCCTTCAGATCTATCGTGACGAACCAATCCTCGGATTGGATGGCAGGGATGGTGAGCATCTTGAACCTGAATCTCCTCAGAGACCGGTTTAGAACTTGCAGATCCAAAATAGGGCGCAGCCCTCTGTCCTTCTTGGGGACTATGAAGTACCGGCTGTAGAACCCGGCGTCTCTGTCTGGGGGGGAGACACGTTCCACGGCCCCTTTCCTCAGCAGAGTAAGAACTTCCTGTCCCAACACCGGACTGCTCCGGGCGGACCACAGTCCAAACCACCCCGCTGAATTTTGGAGGGCAGGTTTTGAACTGTAGTCGATACCCATCTATGGAAGTGCGCAGGACCCACGGAGAAATGTTCGTCAGGCTCCGCCAAGCCTCTGCAAAGTCTGCCAACGGAACCAGCCCCTCGGTGTCTCGTGTGATCTTCTGGTGGAACCCTGAAGCCCCAGCGGAGGGGACCTCGGTCGGACCTCTTCCCTGAGCTCCGTCGGGACTGGATGATGGTCCTCAGACGGTCTGCCCCATGATTTACTCAGTTCATCATGTAAATCAGGAAAGAATGGCAGAGACCGGCGTGGAGGTGGCGCGTGGTGCTTAAGAAACCTTTCATCAAGCTTACCACAAGCCTGTGGTGTCTGCTCCTCCTGTGGCCAGTTGATATTGAGCTTAGCCACGGCTCTAGTCACCACCTCCAGCAGCTCGTCATAGTCGGGCCGCCTGATGACGCCGCCCCGACACCCGGAAGTCATCGTCCACTATGCTGAGCACGTCCACCTCCTCGGAGTCGGATTGCTGCAGCGTCTCCAGATCCAAACCGCGAGCGGGAGAAGCCGAGAAACGGGCTCCTGAACGAGGAAAGGAAGTGTCGGAGCCAGCGGATGAAGGTCAGGAAAAAGCCTCAGCCATCCCAAAATCTTCCGACAGATCACGCTGTGAACCCCATGAGTGAAGCCGCCGGGCCGCCTCAGCGGCCGCAGGGCCCACTCCACGGACAGAACACATCCGACCATCCTCGGAAAAGAGAGCCATGCGGGACCTCAGTACCCGCACGGAAAGGGCTTCGCAATGGCCACAGGCAGCCCCCTCAAGAGCTGCCCGGGCGTGCTCCATCCCCAAACATGAGAATCACATCTCATGAGAATCTCCATCCGTGATGTACCGAGGGCAAGGAAAAACACACCTTCTGTATTTCTGGTTGCCGGACATGCTGGTAGACTTCTTCTTCAGGTAAGACACACTGCTTGTAGGACTGGAGCTTCTTCAAACAACATACAGAGCGCCTGCTGAATAGAAAAAAGCTAATGATGAGTGTGTACAGGTGTGCTTTATACTCCTCCGGTTATTCCGTCACACCTTACTGTTCTAGCAACAAACCAATAGGATTGGAGTGATTTCATTCACGTTCAGACCTGCTACGCCTAGAGGCGTTCCCATAGTGTCGTAGGGGAACTCCCTCACATCGGTTGACATTAGTTTCCTTGGTTTTGTCCGCCCCCCCCCCCCTAGACAAGGGAGACTAAACTCATTGCTAGCCCAAATTTCTTGTAAAGAATTCCCGGGTGCACAGATATCACTTTTCTTTGACACCAATGATTAGCCAGGAAACATTTAAAGGTCCAAGTGTTACTTATGGCCTTTAGTTTAAAACATTTAAAAAATGAACTAGTTTGATAAGTTCTGATCATAGACTGTATATAAAAAGGTTCTGACGTCATGTATTGTGTGACAGATATCTACTGAAGTTAGCATGACAACCAGCTAGCCCTGGCCCGTCTTGTCATGTAATACCACTGTGTGTCAAAGGGGCGATAGTGTGATAGTTTAGCTCAGGCCCTCTGCCCTTTCAGCTGGGAGATGTTTGCGAGTGGGAATTCTGTGTTCCATAAGCTCTCAGCTTTTTTAATCTAATAAACTCAAAATGTCAAGAAAGGAAATATTCTTACTCCTATTTTCATCATCAAACAGAAAAATACAACCATACGCCTTATGATTTCAAGTTTCTTAAGTAAGAAGACCCATGCAGGAATTTCTCTGGTTGGAAAATGTTTGATTTAAATAGTGTTCTCTCACAGGATGGTTTTAGTATAAATGTCAAACATGTTGCTGAGAGAGAATGATTTTGTTCTTTGTTTTGGAGGGTCATGGTTACTACATTAACAAAGTGTTTTTTTATATAAATATTGGAAAATGTAGAAGGTGGCATTCTGTACAAAATAATGGCTTATTCTTCTGATGTTATAGGTGGAAGGAGAAAGTGTGCTCAACAGAAAAGAGTAAACAAAGAGGTCAACGATAATCCAAGTGTAGTGGGATGTCAGGTGCATGTTCAGCCATGGTGACGGTAAGACATATAGACCTTCGAATTGTTTAGTTTTTTTAATCTACAGTAATAAATGCATGTTTTCTGTTGCTTGCAGCCGCCACTATTCTGCAATAAATGTGAGGACACTGGGTCGGATGCAGCTCTGTGCGCGCTCCCTAGCCTCTCTCAGACTACAGTGACAACACCATGGCTAACGACATGCATCCACTAACACACAGACTCCACGTAAGAATACAAAATAAGTTTATCTGCTGAAGCCCATCAGACCAAACTGATTCAGATGATGTCAAGTAAAAACAGTGAACATCTGAAAGGCTGGAGAAACATGAAGAAATTCACGTTAGCTCGCCGGCTAACACCGAGCAGTTGCTAAAGTTATCTGGTGGAAAGTTGTATTGCTTTCCACATTACTTCACCAATTAACGTGACCCATCCTGTGTACCACAGATAAGTGTTGATTTAGCCTGTGTGGCAGTGGGAGCGGCCTATGACACTCGAGAAGCTAAAATGTCTGACAACGCCACTTGGGATAGGCCCAAGACCTTTAAAGCGCACACATGTTTATCAAAAATGAGGGGTCAGAGACAATAGAATTATAAAAATATACAATTTTATTTATCATGTCATATTGAAATAGCAACACCGCTCTGTTAAAGGTAGGCTATATAATGGGTATTAGAAAACAAAAAAAATACAGACAATTCCAATTCAAAACAAACCCGCATGCTTAATTAAAGAATTAAAATCAATCACAAGGAAAAGAACAAAAACCCACATGCAATATGTACCTAGTTAATACCAATATTTACAAAGCCAATGTCTGGATGGTCAGACACTTACACATATCGATCCAAACCAGTTCTGTGCATCCAGGACAGCCTCATATCCAGACACCTTTTGTATCAGTATACAGCCAATTTCTATACTGTATCCAGAACAGCAAGAGTGGGAGGAGAAACGCGCCGGGGAGTGTTAACCCTCATAGCTGTGGCACATGGCAGCCTCGACAGCAGCATGCACACGGTTGTAGTTCGGTCCCGCTGTGATGTAAAAACGCACCATTAAAACAGGACCGCAATAAATTGTAGCAAACAGGCAAACAAGGCACTTACCACTTTACAGGACACACCACCCTCACACCCCAGCAGGGGGGCACGCAATCCGCACAACCACACAGCAACCAACTATAACAAATAAGACTATGTCAGACCTTGATAAACACCTAATGGGTCAGAACAGGGAGGCATGCAGCTTACCGAAGCACCCAACGCCAGCAGCCCAGGTGCTCATCTATCCACACGGGGAGGATCCACGGCCGAAACAAAGCCGGCTCTATGAGAGAACGCTCGTTAGTGCCACCCACACGGCAATACAAACACAGAAGTACGAAGGCAAAAAAAAAACAAACATCCTTACCACTCCGCTCACAAACTGACAACCTCTGGCAGCGGCAACAAGCGTGCAGCACGCCAGCCCAGACACAACTCCACACCCAACAGGAGAAGACAGAAAACCGAACTAATCTACCACACAGGCTTAAATAGAGCCTCCACCTCTCCCAATCAAAGGGGATGAGCCCCAGGTGTGCTGGTGCGCCTTCCCGTGCACAGGTAAGAGGGAGGAAAAAACCTCATGGTGACTTCCCGAGTGGAGCTCTGGAACCTGGTAGAAACCCAAACACGAGGTGAGAGGACTGTGACTGGACGAGAGATGGCAGAAGGAAGTGACGGTTCAGGAAGTGAGTTAGGAGAGATGGTCGAAGGTGGCGGGAGTTATGAAAAGTGGAATATAGCAGGTAGGAAAAATAAGCGTAAAAAGAGCCTAAGATCGGATGGGAGTGACAGTGACGGGAGAGCAACTGTAACTGAAAGGAGGAGTGAGGATTTCAAGGCAATAGTAAAACTTGTGCAAGATGGGGCTTCATTCTGTGATTGGAATCAAATACAGCTTACTAAATCCATAAGTAAAGAAATCGGGGAGGTAAGGAGTGCTAAAATATTCCGAAATGGATCATTACTAATTATATGTAAGGATGGAGTACAACAAGGAAAAGCAGTCAGAATGAATAAAATAAATGGCAAGAAAGTACAATGTTCTCTGACGACTGACAGAATATTGGTCAGGGGAGTTATTACAGGGATTCCGGTAAATGTAACAGCAGATGATGTTAAAGGAAATGTAACAAATGCCAAAGTGAGTGAAGTCAGACGTCTTAAAGCAAGCAGAAATGAGATTAAAAGTGACAGTCTATCTGATCACATTTGATGAGGAAAGACTCCTGGAAAAGATCTTTATTGGATATATGTGTTATGATGTGAGGCCGTATGTTCCCCCACCTCTCAGATGTTTTAAATGTCAGAGGTTTCGGACATGTAGCATCCGTGTGCAAGGGAAAGCAAACATGTGGTAGATGTGGTGGAAACCACGAGTATGGCAGATGTGCAGAGGGGACAAAGCTGAAGTGTTATAATTGTGGAGGAGAACATAGCTCAGCTTACCGCAGATGCGAAGTTAGTAAAAGAGCGGCAGAGGTGCAGCGAGTCAAGGCTACTCAGGGAATAAGCTTCGCGGAGGCAGCAAAGAAGGTTTCAGGAGACGTGCAGGTGATGAGGCAAAATGACACTAGAAATAAAGATGCAGGGAAATGTGGAGGGTGCGATACATTGAAGGAGGAAACTGATTGTGAACAAGAATGACTTTGTATTCTTTATGGCAGATATAGTCAACTGTTCAGCACAGACAAAAAGCCGAAATGAAAGGATCAAAATAACTGTCAAATCAGCTGAGAAGTACCTTGATGTGAGGGGGCTGCACTGGGAAACAGTTGAAGACATTCTTAATGAAGATAATCAGTCATCTCAGACATGTGTTGGATCCTCTTAATGGTGCTAATTTTACTCCAGTGGAATGCAAGAAGCTTAATTTCAAATGGCCAAGAGTTTAAAAAGTATATTGATAAGTTGGAAGAGAAACCTGATATAATCTGTATACAGGAGACATGGTTAAAGCCACAGTTGGACGTTAGGAGAGAGAAATTCTGGCAACGGTGGAGGCGTTGTGACATTAATACAAAATGGAATGAGTTATAAGGTTATACGTATAAGCACAGATCATGAATCTATTGCGGTTAAGGTATGGACTAATAGAGGTAATATTGGCATAATTAATTACTATAATCCTTGTGGGAAAATAAGTCTAGATATACTAGAAGTTGTTGGAGGACTATTGCAAGATAACGTGATATGGTGTGGGGATTTCAATTCGCATAATTCAATATGGGGTAGCAATAAAACAGATTTAAATGGTTTAGCAGTTGAAGAATTTATAGATAATCACTGTTTGGTATGCATTCATAATGGGGAAGAAACGATACAATAGTGTGCAAAACACAGAGGCAGCTCTTGATTTAACACAGGTGTCTAGTGAAATAGCAGGTTTAAGCACATGGAGCGTGATCAAACATACCACAATAGGAAGTGATCAATACCCTGTGGTAACTAAAGTTGGCATTGAAGGCTTTTATGATAAGGGAAAGAAAACTCCCAGATGGAAATTGGGAAATGCTAACTGGGATGTTTTTCAAAAGATCAGTACAAACAGATTCAAGAAACTCAAAGAGGAGAACCAGACACATGTAAACATAATCAATAGTACAATAGTTAATGAGATTATTCAATCTGCTGAGGAAACAATCCCTAAGAGTACAGGAACTAAACGGACCAAGAGTGTACCCTGGTGGAATGACAACTGTAGTAAAGCCATAAAGGCCAGGAATAAAGCATTTAGAGAACTCAAGAAATGTCATTCTCAGGATGCATTGATCCTATATAAAAGGGCCCAAGCAATAGTATGGAGGACAATTAGAACACAAAAACGAACATTTTGGAGGCAGTACTGTAGCACTATTGGAAGGGAAGTACAGCTGTCAGATGTGTGGGGCATGATTAGAAGAATGGGGGGGATTAGAAGAAATTATGAGATACCAGTGTTGAACACTGGGAATAAAATTGCTGTCAATAACTTAGAAAAGGCGGAACTTCTTGCACAAACATTTGAAAGGGTTCATAGTTCGTGTAATCTCACAGATGAGGCTAGGCAGTGTAGAGATAAAATCTTAATGGAGAATCCCAAAATAACAGAGAAAAGGGAGGTGTCAGGAGATCCGTTAGATCTACTGTTTAATATGTTTGAGCTAAGAAGAGCAATTACGAGTGCTCGTCAGACCACTCCAGGGAAAGACGGTGTATGTTATGCAATGTTGGCACACATGACAGATCGTGCACTAGACACGGTGTTGGGTTTGTTTAATAAAGTTTGGGATGTTGGCCAACTTCCTTTAGCTTGGAAACAAGCAATAATAGTGCCCATTCCAAAACCAGGAAAAGATCAGTCAGACCCTTCCAGTTACAGACCTATTGCATTAACCTCACACTTATGCAAAATTATGGAACGAATGGTCACCGAGCATTTAACATATTTCCTAGAGAATAAAGCTCTTCTGTACCCGTACCAGAGTGGGTTCCGTAGGGGTCGGAATACAATGGATTCAGTATTGTGCTTAGAATCAGACATCAGGAAAGCACAGACCAACAAAGAAATACTGATAGCTGTATTTTTTGACGTTGAAAAAGCATATGATATGCTCTGGAAAGAAGGGTTACTTATTAAGTTGAAGTCATTGGGTATTGGTGGTAGAACATATAATTGGGTTATGAACTTTCTATTTGACAGGGAAATACAAGTAAGAGTAGGCGCAGAATACTCCAGTGTATATAAGGTGGAAAATGGAACTCCGCAAGGTAGCGTGTGTAGCCTGCTGTTATTCAATATAATGATAAATGACATCTTCTCTCAGGTTGAACAAAGCGTAGGGAAATCTTTGTACGCAGATGACGGGGTTCTGTGGGTAAGAGGCCGCAATGTGTTTCACGTCAGTAAGAAAATGCAAGCTGCAATAGCTGCTGTGGAAAAATGGGCAAATAAATGGGGATTCAAGTTATCTGTTGCAAAAACACAGGTGATCTGTTTCTCAAGGCGGCATAAAGTCACGCCTTTTTCCATGAAGTTATATGAACAACCACTTGAGCAAGTCAAAACAATTAAATTTCTTGGGGTTTGGTTTGATGAGAAGCTCACCTGGAATACTCATTTAGACAAAGTTAAGAACAAGTGTAAAAAGGTCATCAATATACTTCGTTGTCTGTCAGGACAAGAGTGGGGAGCAAGCAGAGCAGCTCTACAAAATATATACTG
>NC_060155.1:10065522-10071343 GCF_021292245.1 Micropterus dolomieu | reverse complement strand
GGGAACTGTTGGGCTTCTGTAAATATCATCACAGAGTACGGTCTAGACCTGCTCTTTTATGAAAAGCGCTGTGAGATAACTGTTGTTGTGATTTGGCGATATATAAATAAAATTGAATTGAATTGAATTGAAAATTGAACAAGCGTGGTTAAAAGATGGACACTAACAATGAATAAGCTAAAATGATCTGTCAGTCATTTGTGTAACTGAGCATCACCAATTTGACAAATAATGAAAATGTGTTTGATTTTTTTGAAACACATTTATGTTATTATGTTATGATGCCAAGCAGGGACGTGCACAGACATTTTGGTGGGCAGGGGCTCAAGTGAAAAAAAGGGCATTTTTTTAAACAAGACAAATATGTTAACTCAACAACATTTTAACTTTTCTACAAAATAATTAGCAAAGCAAACTATGCCACAATGTGCATGTTTTCTATGCTACTAGTTTCAAGTATATATGTATGATATAGTTTCATTAATCATTTGTTTAGGCAATAAATGGTTTCAATTCTTTTGGTGTTATTGGAATACATAACACTTCACATAAATCTTCACACTAAACTGTGGCATTGGGCTGCAGGCATAATTAAAATAAATGTTATTTAAATACTTTTACTTTTTGTTTCACAAGCAAGATGCCAAATGAGTAAAGATAACCTTCAGCTTCACACAGCCAAGCAACAGAATACTGAATTGCCTGAATAAATTAGTTATTAAGTTATTGTTGCGCGCACACACACACAATTACTGATGGTGACATGGACTTAGTTTCACATTTGAGGGAGGGCTATCTGTATTATATAAGGATCTATCAGCATACAACAAACTAATAGAATGGAGAGTTATTAGATGAGGAGCCTACCGTTAAAACTATGAAGTTACTCTTTAAGGCAGTTTATCATGGAGAGGTCAATTTTGAGACTTGGTCTATTTTGCTTCCATGTCGTCTTTTACTCTAATGGAAATAAAACTTCAAGAATACACCTTTAGACGGTGTTGGTTTAAAGCCTAATAACTTCGGTCTATTTGCATCTGTAGATTTATTCTATATTAACCAAAACAAGCTAATCTGCATTTTTACAAAGCACGTTTCAGAGGAAAATAGCCAACTCTTGATGTAAGTCATTAACTGGGAGAGTTCTGTGGCGATATGCTTTAGTTATTTTCTTTATCCCATTTACCTGCAGTGACTTGTCAAATGTGTGCAAATTGGCGTATCTTAATTAATTAACGTCTAATTTGCATATCAATGTGGCGATTGTGATGACGTTACGAAATCGTTACAAATGTTACTGTGTTCACCTGTAGTGTCTGCATCAGTACATTAGGTTGTATGGCCATGAGATATTGCCTTAGCTAAACTTCAGCTAACTTATTACATTAGCTCAGCTCATGAGTCATGCGTTAGCAAGACATAGGCCTAGGCCTATATTGTCTTTTGTTTAATTAGCGGTAAACTCGAGGCACTGGTAGTTTAGTCTTTTGTTCATCACCACTCACCTCCACACAAGCCAAGAAAAACACTGCTGGGAGAGAAGCTGGAGGGGCTGCTGTCTGTCTGTCTGTGCGCTCTGGTTGCGCAGTGAGATGCGGAGAGAGCGAGCGAGAGAGAGAGAGAGAGAGAGCATCTAAACTCCAAAGTCTCATCTTCCGACCTGATAGCCTATTTAGATCCCCCCCCCCCCCCCAATAAATATATTTGTTTGACAGGAAATGTGTTGCAAACAGGAATAAATATACTGTATATTCATTTATTTAAAAAAAAAAAAAAGCAGCCCAGAACAAAGGGCACTTTCTCTTGAAGAAGAAAAAGGGCAGGTGCTGAAGCCCCTTTTGATGTCTATGTGTGCACGTGCCTGATGCCAAGTTACAAAGAGTGAAGTGAACAAAATGTGAACATAAAAAGAAGTTTACAGATATATATATTTTTTTACTTATCAACTGCTGGATTGGTTAGCTGAATGATTGATACTCCTATTTATTCCTGCCCTCCTTCTCATTGACTTTTCCTTTTTGTTTCTGTCACCATCAGAAGAAGAAAGATGAAGATGAGTGAGCTGAAGAAAGACATGAATTATTACATATTTTCTTTAAGCAAGTTATAAAAGTTTTTTTTCATTGCCATTTAGCGTTAACAAAATTAATGTCCACATTTTAAAGGGTCAAAAGTATATTGCAAACAGCGGTGGAATGTAACTAAGTACATTTACTCAAATACTGTATTTTATGAGGTAATTGTATTTTGCTTGAGTATTTCCATTTTATGCTACTTTATATTTCTACTTCAATACAATTCAGAGACAAATATTGCACTTCATTCTCCTCGCTCCCCTTCATTTATTTGACAACTTTTCAGATTAATTATACAAAATGTAATCAACAAACAAATTTGCTACTTATTATTATCGGATAAGATAAGACTCACAAGTAAAACTCACAAATAATTATAATCCAGTAATGTAATATACATTATGCTTTTTGTACTTTAAAGTATATTTTTATGCTAATATTTTGTACTTTTACTTATGGAAACATTGAATGTGACAGAAAGGATTTTTACTTTTGTTTCTACTTGCTACTTAAGAAAAAGGAGCAGAGTACTTATTTCTGTGTTGCCAATAAGAAGGCATGACACAGACACAGTTCCAAAATGTGATGACAGTCCCTCGCCTCGCCTCGCCTGCCAGCTTCCCCTACTAGCTAAATTTCAAATGCTTTGCAGTAATGTTAGTTTACCTGTTCAACAGGATGAAAGCCAACTTTGTGTCAATTTTGTCAGTTTCAGAACAAAGCGGAGGTCTCTCTGTGACTCGAGCTTTTCTGATGTTGAATGTGTTTTCACCCGAAGTCAATGTGATTATCGTTTGTCCAGACAAGATTCAGCAAATAAAACTTTATTGTTGTTTGTTACGTGGAGTCTGTGTTATGCTGGGAACTGGCCATTTTTTGGTTTTAGCTGACGCCATCTCATTAGCTGTTAACTACATAAGCTGTGTTTCGACCAAAGGAACTAGCTATACCCCGGAACTAGGAACCTTTGGAGGAACTCACTGTTTTTCCACCGGAGGGACCAAGGTCTAAATGTAGTTCTGGGGTCTTCATTTTACCTCCCAAAAAGTCCCTGCTCGGGGGGTAGTACTTTCTGAAAATACCGGTACTTTGGGGGGGTACTGCGGTAACGCAAGCCACCAAATGCAAAACCGTGGTCAGGTCAGCCGCCGTCTGATTTCTGTTGCGCCTAAAGCAGTGTTATTATGGTAAGGATGAGGTGCGAGCAAGCGGCAAACTTCCGGTCTCCCGCCTGAGGCCAATACGGAAGTATCTGAAACTGCAATTCATTGAGTGGCCACTTGAGGCTGGCTGCAGAAGGGAGTCAATCTCCATTGACCCCCAAGTTAAAATGTGGGTCAATGGAGAATTTTGCCCTTTGTTACTGTGAGGGTGGTGAATTTTTTTTTTTATAACTCACCTGTTTAAATTATATTAAGCCTTAAAGTTCTGCATTATTATGGGCGTGGCCGCTTTGTCTGACAGGCACCTTTAGCCGCTGCCACTGCTAGCACGCGGTCCGCTGTCTGTTAGCCACACTCAGCTACATGGAGCTCTGAGGCTCAATGATGAATAATGGCAGGCTGTGCAGTTCATTGGAGAGAGAACCTCCAGGAAATCCGGTATCTGGTACAGGTATCGCTGTCAGCATATAGCTTGTTAGCTTAACGTTACCTCGTTACGCCAATTAGCCAGATACGAGCAGCCCCAAGCTGCTAAGTTAGTGTAAGTTAGTGTGTTCTAACTGTAGCTTTTAATGAGTCAAAGACAAGTCAGCAAGAAGAGAGAAGCCAAAATGTTAAGTTATTAGATTAACCGTAGTATTAGACATTAGGGTGATAATACTTTGAAGAAAAGGCGTCTGTGTGAAGTAAAGTCTCAGCTCTGAGTTAGCTGACATTATTTTAACGGTAACTTTTACTAACAGGCGATGTGAGATTTAGCTACGTCCTGTAACGGAATCACTGTTCAGTTAGATACTAGTCAGATACTATTATAAGTGGCTGCACCTGATCCCGATGGACACAAAGGGTTTAAAGGCAGAGAGCCGAGGGGGGAGCGGCTGTGGAGTTCTGCCTGAAACTGTCACACCGAGGAGCACCGATGCAACTATTTGAGCTCGCCATAAGCCATCCACCTCCAAGTGATCCAAAGCATTTAACAGAGTACTTGTACTTCTGTTGTACTCTTAAACTCAGGTCAAGAAGCTGACTTTATCACTGCTTATGCTAACACATTATCTCTTGGGATACTGGCGCTAACTGAGACCCTGATCAAAACAGAAAACTCTGCTACCCCTGCTGCGCTGTCCACCAACTACTCTTTCACCCACACCCCCCGGCCGTCTGGGATGGGGGGTGGGACTGGGTTCACACAGCTGCTACCCCCGAATCAATATGCCTCCTTCGAATACCATGCTGTCTTTGTGTCTGCTCCGGTAAAGGTCTCTGTGATTGTCATATACCGTCCACCAGGACAAATGGGTAACTTTACTTTACTAGTGGATTAAGAATGACCCCTCATGTATTATGTATTATATATAGTAATGTGGTGTCTGTATGTACATGTATGTTACTCTATATGTTAATGTCTAAATATCTAAATGTCTAAATGTTGGAACCTGTATCAAAAAGCTGTACTGGAAACACATTCCACCATCCTGGCTGTTTGGTCATTAAATTGAATCAAAATTTTTTAAAAAAGCATCAGTGCTGCCAAAACTGCGTTCTATAATAACAGAATTAGCAGTGCCACTGACTCAAGGAAATGATTTTCCAAAGCGCTACTAAATCCTCCTCCACCTCCACCACCCACAAACTTGTCTGCTGATACCTTTGCTGCCTTCTTCACAGGCAAAGTGGCAGCTATAACTAGCCAATTTTCTGAAACATTCAAACTCAGCCATTGTATCAGTCCTACTACATCATCTCCCAGGTCAGTGGTTCTTCACTCTCCTAGTTTACTCCTCTCACAGAGAGCGAAGTATCAGAACTCTTGACCCGTAGCCGTCCAACTACATGTTCACTGGACCCGATTCCTATGAATCTCCTCCAAGCCATATCTCCTGCCGCGGTCCCGACAATCACTCATGTGATAAATACTTCTCTGGCTTCAGGAACCTTCCCGTCCACTTTCAAAAGGGCCCGGGTTACACCCTTGTTCAAAAAGCCCTCACTTGACCCAACTCAAATTGAGAACTAGCGACCAGTGTCTCTTCTACCATTTTTATCCAAAACTATTGAACGGGCAGTATTCAAACAGGTCTCAGAATTCCTGTCACGGAATGACCTCCTAGATCCATACCAGTCTGGTTTTAAGAGTGCCCACTCTACTGAAACGGCTCTTCTGTCTGTAACAGAAGTCCTAAGGTCCGCTAAAGCTGCAGCCCAATCCTTGGTTCTTATCCTGCTTGACCTATCAGCTGCCTCTGACACAGTCAACCACAGGATCCTGCTATCCGCTCTCTCAGCAATGGGCATCTCAAGTAAAGCACTCCTGTGGTTCGAATGCTACCTCTCGGGCTCCTCAACCATCACTCCAACCAAGGTGGTGAGAAACTTGGGTGTCATGATTGATGACCAGCTGTCCTTTTCAGACCATGTTGCTGCTGTTTCTCAATCATGCCTCTTTGCTCTATACAACATAAGGAAAATCAGGCCCTACCTCACTCAGTACGCCACCCAGCTTCTGGTACAGGCCATGGTTATCTCTCGCCTCGACTATTGCAATGCCCTCCTAGCAGGTCTTCCAGCTTGTGCAGTGAAACC
>NC_060155.1:9980428-10065422 GCF_021292245.1 Micropterus dolomieu | reverse complement strand
AGGCATCCCCGAGGACGAGGACGAGGAAACCTTTGAAAGGGAAAAAATTAAGTTGACCATCCACGCTAAGGAGTCCACCGTCATCTCCAACCTACGCCACTTCACCAGCTACCAGATTGAGGTCCACGCCTGCAACCACCCGACCGACCAGACCCGCTGCAGTATGGCGGCGTATGTCAGTGCTCGCACACTACCTGAAGGTAAGAAGGCACTGATAGCACTTCTTTTGTCACTGTTACTAAGGAGGGGGAAAGTGTGGGTCTGTGCAATAAAATCACATCATCATGAAGAAGCTGATAGCTGCCTCAGCCTGGAGCTCTCAAAATATGTGGCTTCTCATCCCCTCTCTCACAGATTGTTCGTCCTGTGGGCTCAATCTTGGTAAAGAAAGAAAAAACTTGAGTGGTATTCTTAAAGATTCTCATCCGTTTGTTTGGCAACAGACAAATTGATTATCTTGGCAACATCTTTGGTTCTGAAGCGTTCATTACTGAGGTGTTTTTTGTACTGTGGGATGCTTCACTAGTAGGCATAACTAAAGCCCACTTAATAAAGACATCACAAGTTTCTTAACAATGCCTGCTTTCTGCTCATCTTATCATATCAAACGTCTATCAAACAAACGTTCTTAGTCTATTGGCATACACTAAAAAAACATACACTGAGTACTATTTTAGCAATGCACTCTTATCTCATTGTCAGTTTCTTACTTGACATTTAAAAAAAGAAAGGATAATAATAGTCAACGCAGAAGAACCAGAGATATCGTCTTGTTTTTATTCCACGCATTCTTCTTCCTTGTCAAAATCTGGCACCCACAATGCAACTCAACCACAGACAATTCAGTCAGAGATTCAAATCCGTTACTCTAGTAGCGGCTAATGTAGCCCCAAGCAGAGATGAGCAGTGAGCTACAGAGATCTGTTAAGCTCATTTCTTTCTCCACAGCTCCAGATTATTTTCATTTTCAAACTTGTAGTCCCCAATCGTATCAGACTTCACGCAGCTCCCTCTGGAGGCACAAAAGATTTTACACAGCATTTTTCACATACGTGTACTCCTCATGACAAGACCTGTAAACAGACTTTGATGTGTAAAATCTATGGGTAAAGGTAAAAACAGGGCATTTATGTTTTAAAAGAAATCTACTTTACAACTCAATCTACATTAAAACCATGTGACTTCTTTTCCGCAGACAAAGCTGATGACATCGCGGGTGCTATCAGTTGCGAGGTGACAGAAAATTCAGTGCACATCACATGGCAGGAACCAGTAGCCCCTAACGGTATGATCATCCTGTACGAGGTCAACTACAAGAGACTGGGAGACACTGAGGTGAAGAAACGCACCACACACACAAGCACACACATCTGTCATGCTTTTATTGCTTTAATGTTTAAATTTGAGTCATCGGGTCACGGAGTGCACGAGTTCACTGTGAATTCACCGCAATGCATACACACCTATTCAGAAAGCACTTTTATATATTCCCCTTTCTCATTAAACACAATAGCTTGTAATGAAAAAACATTTTACTGAGAATCAAATTAAATTTATCCATCTTAAAACTAGCTGTGCAGCACAGACAAATATGAGCGGCAGTACTTATTACTTGAATTGTATTTTTTAAATTTGGCCTTGTGGTCTCACTGATGTCATTTGGTTTGATAAACTTAATGGAAAAGTAATATTAGCGTCGCAACATGTTTTAGTTGCTATGGAGACCAGACTACAAGACATCTGGCAGTTATTTGCTGTGGAAAACGATTTAAAAAAAACAACTCCGATGTTTCCACAAAAACATGACACAGTTTTTTGACATGGGAACGGGTTATCCTTTACAGTCAGTCAAAACGATATTTTAAACTGTGCAGCAGTTTATTTGTCATGATGCAGGATCTTGTCGGTTGTCCACTGCCTCAACATCTGCATTGTTCTTCTGCAGGAGCTGCACTACTGCGTGTCGAGGAACATGTTCAAAGTGACCCGTGGCTGCAAGCTGAAAGTCATGCACCCTGGAAACTACACAGTGAGGATCCGGGCCACCTCGCTGGCTGGGAACGGATCCTGGACTCAACCCACGTACTTCTACGTCCAGGATCCAAGTAAGTCTCCATAAAGGACTAAAGTCCCAAATTCATGCAACATACTAATTTTATACAGGATGTATTACATAATTACTAATCATCATAGCATTCTGTTTTAGCAGTTTGATGTTTAAAAAAAAAAAAAGTCAACATACGATATATGATGCCAGATATCAGTCAAATTGTAACTTTGGAAATCTAATGCCAATGTGTTCTTTCTTAGAGATTTAAGACTTATTTTTTGTTTTCCAAGATTCTTTTAGAGCTGCGTCACCACCACCCATAATTTATTTAAATGTTTTCCAGCTCTGAGTAGCTCCTCCATTTCCTTTTGTGCATCGCACATTTGGGAGAATAGTGTGATCGTATTTAATGTGCATGCTGTGTGTTTTGAGTATACTTTATATTATTATACTTTCCTAGTGTGAAAAAACTACACACTCAAAACCTGATGATAATCAGTATGTAGTATGGATTTGGTACGTGGCATTAGTTTAGTTTGAAATTCATTTTCATACACTGAAAAACATTTATGAATTGCAAAACGTTATTGAACAGTGGTAGGAATATAAACTTGGTCCTAGAGCATAGATGACTATACACTTTATGTAGTTGTACATCTGCTACTATTTAACCTTATAATAGGTGATGTCATCTATACAGCGATATATCTAAATGTATGAAAAAGCAGAATATTAACATGCTCAAGCCTCGTATGACTCATTCCTCTGCTACTTGCAGCAGATTATGTTCACAGAGCAGCACGTTGATCCTAGCAGCAGTTTAATTGGTGGGTTTCATAAGAGCTTGTTTTTGTTCTTCACCTGAAATGTGACTCACCGTCTGTGCGGATGTGTTGAACAGGCGATCCTCTCTACATAGTAAAGATCATTATCGGACCGGTCATCTGCTTTGTCCTGCTGCTGTGTGTGGCCGTAGCAGGATTCGTCATGTTCAAGAAGAAGTACGCAATTATCACATCCTGTTACTGTCACTCATTTTCTTATTATTTTATATTTTGTCTGTGTAATTAGTGGATGAATTAATCATGATACGCTTTTCTCTTTTTCCATTCAGTCAAACTCAAGGCCCAAGTGGTCCCATCTACGCCTCTTCAAACCCGGAGTATCTCAGTGCTAATGACGGTAAGAAAAGGGTTTATAGTTTTTATTGAAGTAATTATGGCGCCTTACTCAAAAATGTAACTACATCTTGGAGCTACAGTGGCTAATGAAGTGCTACACTGGGACCGCAAGAACTGTGATTGGGCTGCTTGTGTTTTCTTCCTACAAGTTTCTGATGCCGTTAGAGATAACACGCACCTAGCAAAGACATAAACTAGGCATTTCACGGCAGTCCTCTCCAATTCAGTAATGAGACAAGGAACCAAACGAAACGGTATCACTAGTATGGAAGAAAAATCCTGATCCTCTAATAAACTTAAACAAGTGTGATGTGGAAATTTGAAAACTATAGTTCACAGTATGCACAGAATGGACAGGAGACATCAGGTCCAGTTAAAGGAGTTAAATGTTTGAAATGACAAATATTTGTGTATTTACAGAGTCTGGATTTCAATTAGAGAGAATGAGAAGATGCCATTTAAAAAAATCATGAAATCGGATTATTCCCAGATTTCAGCATTTACCTGATTTGTGTGTGTGGTTTGCAATTAAAAAAATGCAGTTTCTATTTAAAAGGTCAGCTGATTTAGAGAAATCCTGTTTAGGCAGATAGATTTCTCTTGGGAGTAACCTTATTATTACTCTAATTGGATTTCCACAAATAAATATTTGGCACAGCAAGGAGAAACTTAAAACTACTCTCAGCTTGCTCGTTAATTCGGTTGAAATGATCCAAAGCAAAAAAACATTTAATAACTAAATTGTATAAAACTAATGTAACACCAGTCTTGGAAAGATGCCAGGGAATAGGGGAGAAATGTGATTACTGATAAACTGCATAATCAGATTCTCCCCCGTCTTGCCTTAACTAACCTACTTTATTGTTTACATGTCAGCGCTGTCATTATAAAGCTACATGTGTAACATGTTCCTATAGTGTACGAAGAGGACGAGTGGGAGGTGGCCAGAGACAAGATCAACATTTTGAGGGAACTGGGTCAAGGCTCCTTCGGCATGGTCTACGAGGGCATCGCTAAGGACATCATCAAGGGCGAGGGGGAAACGTATGTAGCAGTGAAGACGGTGAACGAGTCGGCCAGCCTGAGAGAGAGAATTGAGTTCCTGAACGAGGCCTCAGTCATGAAGGCCTTCAGCTGCCACCATGTGGTAAGAGGAGACATCATCTTGTGAAAGAGCAACACACAGGGCATTGTGGTGATAGTTTTGGTTGTGTAAAAGTGCTTAGAAGCGTGTGAATTAACGCCACCGGAATGTTTTAACTGTCAATAATTAAACACAGGACTGATCTAGAACAGTTAGCTCCTACATTTAGCTGTGTGAAGGGCAGCAGTATCACTTTGCTGTTATCAGACCAGTTGTCATAATGCATAATGTAATCAAATCAGACTATATTGAAATTTAAAACCCCTCTTTCTCATCTCCCAGGTGCGTCTGCTGGGTGTTGTGTCTAAAGGTCAGCCCACGCTGGTGGTGATGGAGCTGATGACCAACGGAGACCTGAAGAGCTTCCTGCGCTCTCTGCGACCTGACGCTGAGGTAATGAAATTGCACACGCTGAATCACAAACCACTCTGGAGTAATTCTCCAGTAATACTCATATTTGTTTTAGGTTGAGTTGAACTTCTAGTTTGGTGACCTTGCAGCAGTATACATGCTGAAATATTCTGTCGTGAGCTTCTCCCTTTTCTTCTTTTCACTTCTGTATTTTATGTAGATAAATTGTTTGATAGTCTTTTTTTCTTATCAGTAATTTCTTTTTATGCCTGCATGGGAAAATATTTGTACAATAAAGGAACAACTATCACCAACTAACACAAAAAAAACTACTACTGAGCTATCAGTGGTGCACACACATAGTGTTTTATTGTACAGATTTTTACTCCCCCAAAGATCCTCTGCTGCTCTTATTGACAATCTGCTATATAAATAAATTTTACTTAACTTACAATATGTGGAATAGTGCATTGGTTCCACTATTTCTTCACAGTCAAATTGTTGTAGATTCTGGACTATCATCACATCTGTCAAATATAATTTAATCCGATGAGTGGGATGTTATCGCAACAACTTGAACTGCTATACCTTTTCAGTTTCCATTGTGCAATATTAAATTCCACCTTGAATTTACTTTTGATATAATATATTATATTTTGATCATCTGAAGCGTGTAAATATGTAGATGGCACTTGGATTGGAATAGGAGGAGCAGGAGGAGGAGCTTTTGGATGTTGACAGAATACTTTATCATTCGGCACTAAAGTCAACTGAAAACATGGCAGTAGCCTCAAACAGGCTTGTTTGGAGTTGAACGCCAGGCCCCCAAACTGACTGACAAAACTGTTGCTACTAAGCTGTTCAAGTCAAGTGTGATAATGAACTTTTTGTACAAATAAATCTGATTATTTTTCTTTACGGTGAGGGATCTGAGGAGTATGAATCTCTGTTTTAGCAAATCTGTCATGTGTTCCTCAGAACAACCCCGGGCGTCCACCGCCCACTCTGAAGGAGATGATCCAAATGGCCGCTGAGATCGCAGACGGCATGGCTTACCTTAATGCCAAGAAGTTTGTCCACAGAGACCTGGCAGCCAGGAACTGCATGGTAGCTCACGATCTCACCGTCAAAATAGGAGGTACATTTTAGCACAGCAGGCACAAAAGAGTTTTTGATTTGGTTACAGTCAGTATGTGCGACAGTTACTTTATACTTTTTTTGTGTGTTTTATGTTTTTATCATGTGTCGATGGGTATATCACTGTTGGGGGCCAGTGTGTAGTTAGTGTCTTGTTTGTTTTTTTTTGTTAATACTTAGAAATAGAAATATTTGAGAAATAAAAAAGCTTGTGAAAAATTTAACATTTTTGAGACATTTGTGTACAGCCATTACAAATTCCTTCATCAGTAGTTGACCATGCTTGTATAACAAGCAATAAATATGCCCCATAAAGCTGAAGAAGATAAATTTTGTTAATTTCACTAGACTTGTTTTGTGCTGTGTTTACTGGATACATTAGTTACTATTCCACCTGTGCTGCTCTTCAAGTTGCTTGCAAGTTTGGACCTAGCCATTACAACCTACATATTGAATCTGTTTTGTTAATTAAACAATAAATTGCATAACTCCATACAGAACAGACAAGAGAACCAAACTGGCTAAACCACAGAATTCAAGTGAAATTAGATGTATTTATTCAGCATCTCAAATATAAAACATGTTGTGTGGACTGCTTCACAAGGTTAAAAGCAGGTAAAACACACTAGTTATTAGTTATGAAAGGCAGTAGGGAATAAGTTGGTCTTAAATGACAAATTAAAATTGAATAAACATGTAACACTTAACATCTTTTCTTCCCAGACTTTGGTATGACCAGAGACATCTATGAGACCGACTACTACAGGAAGGGCGGGAAAGGTCTGCTGCCCGTCAGGTGGATGGCACCAGAGTCTCTGAAGGACGGTGTCTTCACTGCACATTCAGACTGCTGGTCAGTGACACCTCTGAGTTTTTGGGTGTATGTGTAGGTGCTGTACGTAGTATAACTTTGTGCTGAGTGACAGTAAGTGTCAAGCATCTCCTTAAACAGGAGAAGATGAGTATGGAGCAGCTCTAAAAATTGAATGTCAAGGAATCAGGGATTTGTGGAGGACTTGATGGTTTATCATACAGTATGTTTAAATGTTTTATCTGATAAGTTGACCTACAACCTTTCTTCAAAAAGCTAATAATTTCCTGTTGAGTCAATCTTTAGAGTTTCTCCACAGATGAGATCAGAACGTGTTCACAGCTAACGTGCTTTTATCAGACGTTGTTTAACAGCATCTGCTCTGTCTGGTGCCTAACTGACCTCCCCTCATTCTCCCTGTGTCACTGTTGTTGTCTCTCGTCCGCCTGTTTGCCAGGTCATTCGGGGTTGTGCTGTGGGAGATCAGCACGCTGGCAGAGCAGCCGTACCAGGGCCTGTCCAACGAGCAGGTCCTCAAGTTTGTCATGGACGGAGGCTTCCTGGACCGGCCGGACAACTGCGCTGACAGACTGTGAGTACACGAGTAGGACTATGGTTAGATATGGACGAAGTAAATCCCATATTTACCTTCTTACAATCTGCGTCAGTGCTGAAACAATTATCAATTAATCCATGGACAGAAAATTAGTTGGCAAATATTTTGATTCTAGATAAATCACTTTTTTTAAGCACAAAAAAATCTGGTTATAGTTTCTCAAATGTGAGGACTTCTCTCTGTTTCATGTGGTATTCTTCTTGATTTATAATATATTATATGATGTCATTGTAAACTGAATATCTTTGGGTTTTGGACTGTGTTGGTCGGATAAAATAATATATCTGAAGACCTCATCTATGACTCTAGAAAAATGCAATGGTCATTTTTCAGTTTTCTGGAATTTTATAGGCCAAACAATCAAATGAACATGGTAAAATAAAATAAAAAAATAAAACGAGGACTGACACAGACATGCAGTAGATGGACAGTAGCAGCAATAGTAGAGTTACAATAGAAACAGGAAGGCAATATCATGTTGGAGGATGCATATAAAGTGTATTAAAGGATAATACTGGTGATACAATGTCCTAAGCCAGTGGTTGGCAATATGCAGCCCGCGGGCCAGAACTGACCCGCCATAAAATAATATCTGACCCGTGGCCAGATTGCTTTGATAGCAGAAAAATAAAAAAATTGATAGCGGCTGGTGCTGAAATAGATCTCAGTCATGACAGCTACAGTTACTCACACAATCACTTCCTATTAAGTAATTGTGCCTCCAAAATAAGAAAGAGAGAACGTTTTTTGCAGCAATGCTTCATTTCGATTTTATTGAGAGCTTTAACTTAGAAAAGTTAGGAAGGACATTCAGAAGAGTCTGGTTGCTTGACACACCTCTGAAAAAGCGGTCAGTAAACATGTGATTGGATTTCCCTAAATTTCCTCAGGGAAATGAAAATAAGCGTCCGTAAGTTTATGAATGTGGGTCGAGCGCCAGGACCTTCATGCACTGCAGCACATGCTTTATTGCAAATGTCCTCATAATCAACAAAGGAGAAATATAAAAAAATCTGCCGAATGTTGGGATCGATCATACAACCATCCCAACAGGAGTCCCGCTCGTACTACCGACTGAGCTAAATGTACACATGGGCGTTTAAGGTTTTGAAATAAGCTACTTTGACCATGTAACGGCTTGAAAAAAAATTGGCCCGATGCCAGCCTAATTTGCCGCCCCTGTCCTAAACCTTTGTGTCACTCAGCCCTAAGCCCAAATATGTAAAACATGCAAAAGAACAAGTTTAATTTTAGCTGTAGTTTTTAGCAAATATTATTTAAAAACCTAAAGTGTGCTTTTTGCGTGTGTAAAATATTACCAGCTGTATCCTTCAAGTTACAGTTCAGTTGTATTAAATGAAGATTTCCTAACCACAACGGATGGACAACTATGTTAACAAGAACTATATACATTATGTAAGAAAGAAGGAACTGGCTAATAAACTGGAATTTAGACATCAGTATCATATAACAGGTTCTCGCTCTCCCTGTATCCTCACCCAGACACAACCTGATGCAGATGTGTTGGCAGTACAACCCCAAGATGCGTCCCGCTTTCCAGGAGATCATCGAGATGCTACGCGAGGACCTGCACCCTTCCTTCCAGGAGTTGTCCTTCTTCTACAGCGAGGAGAACAAGCCACCCGAGAGCGAAGACTTCGACCTGGACATGATGGAGAACATGGAGAGCATCCCGCTAGACCCGTCGTCCTACTCCCAGAGAGAACAGTGTTTGGACAGGGACGAGGCCTCCTCCATGGGCTTGAGGGGCAGTTACGAGGAGCACCACATCCCGTTCACACACATGAACGGGGGAAAGACCAACGGACGAATACTGGCCCTACCGCGGTCCAGCCCCTCCTAACATACTGTACACATCCCCCTCAAAACATGTCAACGCCATAGATTTAAATATATTTTTGTTTTTTGTTGTCATTTTATATAGATCACACTTTTATCACTTGCTTCAGAAGCCCTCCCCTTCAGGATCTTTTTTTGTCCTCAGATGCCACACACACTACAGCAAGTCCACACACAGATGCCCGAAGACACTTTTTGTATTTAAGGATGAAACTCTCTTGTCATGATTGTAGTTTATATACTGTATATATATTGCCAAGTCTGTGCTAGACTGGGTGGATAATGGATTCAACTGTGAAACAAACTCTTGACAAACAAGAAGGCTGCTAAACCCACTGTCCCTTTGCGAGTCCAGACTATGTCCCTCTCCCTTACTTCATCAAAAGCGTTCACCGGATTGCTTAGTTTTTGAGAAAAAAGGAAAAAAAAGTGCCCTTCTATTTTGTCTGTGGCCTACAATGGGTTGTCATGGAACTGTGTCTGAATCTCTGTACGCAAGTGGATGATGAACTGAAAATGAAATGACTTTGGGAACTGTGTTGGATTGTCAAAGACGGTCCATCCTCGTACAAACTCTTATCCACTGGAGAAGCTGGTTGAAGTGGCTTACCTCCTCACACTGCAGTATTCCAAAATGACACACAGGTTGAACACAGAACTTTTGTCGGGTTATATTTTTTAAATTTATTTACGTGTCTTTCTTTCTTTCTCCTTTTTTTTAGTTTGTTTTGTTTTGGGGGGAGTTTTCACATTTACAGCTGAAGGATATTTAAACTGTTTTCAAAAAACATGTTGGTGAATGAGTTCCTCAGATTGACCAATAGCTGCTTCTTTGGTATATTTTAGTGGGTATAGAAGATTTAAAAAAAAAAAAAAATCTATATATATAAATATATTATTGATGTTTTTGTACATAGCTGATGTTGTCATTCTTGAGGTATTTCCGGTCATAGAAAATGTTTTTACATGTTAGTCTATTATGTTTATTTTTTCTAATCCAGAAAATCATTACTAATTAGCTTTTTTGGACTCATGATCAACCAACAGCACTTGGTCTGTTTTGCTATGTGATGCCCGGGAGGAGGCGTGTTTGGCGTCTTCAGCTTAAGATGTCTGCCCATCATATCAAGATCAAATAAAATAGTGCTGTAAATAATGCAGCAAGGTGCATTCATGAAGAGGCTCTGGCAGTTCTGTTGTTTTCCATTGTCTCAGTATCTGTTTCTTCAGTGAATAATGAGACTGACATGTGTGTATATAAAGGGAACGTGTGTTTTTTTTTATCTCTGTGAGTAGAGATTTGAAAGGTAGAGGTTTGTTTCTAACAGCACCGGCCATGCAAAAGTACTCTGTACTCACCTCAGTTTACATACAAAGTAGAGCCTGAGTGAGATCGGATTGAAGCCAGTACAGATATTGGTATTTGTGGATACAAATTAAATATTAAAACGTTATATTGGAAGATATTCCTTTAATACAGAATGTAATACTTTTAAACATTTTGCAATGATCCCTCAAATACGGTAATTTTAGAGTTTTGATAAACGTATATAGGCCTACTGAGGCAGGACATTTGACATTTCACATATACAATGATAATGACATTAAAATTCTGAATAAACTTTACCAGAATTGCAATCATTATAGTCTAAATACATTAAAATGCAGCCTGTACAATGTTTGCCAAATAAATCACCGTAGTGACTAGTCACAGATCTGTCAGGCATTAATCAAAGGCATTCATCAAATTGCAGTTTTAAATTACCAAGTGCGGTGATAAGGGTGGTATTTGTAATTGGTTACACTAAGGGATGGCTGTGCCACAGTTCAGTGTATTAGGTTTGACTAAAGCTGAACTCCCATTGATCCCACCTGCTGGACAACAATGAAATTAAATTGAAACTTGAGACATGCAGCACCTACTATACAAGGCCGAACTCTGCCTGTTTGATATAAGTCTCATTTCTAAACAACTCTTAACTCAGACTATTGAACCCTCATGTAATATTTGGGTAAATGCCTGTTTGTGAATAAGGACTAGATTTTGTCCCACCATCTCTTACATCAGAATCACATTAGGAATGGATGTTTATCTGATAGGTATGGACGGGAGGAACAATTACAGAGACCAATAACTCTTTCAGTGTACATAAACGGAAAATGTTCTGAGAGGAGATTGGTGTGTCGGTGGACTAGTGAGCTTGGTGTTTCATCAATCCTCTCTATCTTTAGTGGCTTTATTTCTACATCCCTGCTCAATTCTGTGCATCTCTGCTAGTCTCATTCTTTGTCTCAGGAATTTGTCAAGGCTCAAAAACCCTGACAAATGATCAGAATGTGACACCAAGCGGCAACCACCATTACTTTTACTCACAACAAAGCAAGAGCATTAAATTAACCAAACAAGACTAATTAATCAAATAATGCTGCGTAGTCAGTGGTGTCAGTATGTGTGCACGGATGAAATGGTGAGAGAGCTTGTCAAAAAAAGACTGGGTCGCATGGAGCATAGAGAGGAGGGAAAAGCAGTTCCCTATCTCCCAGAGTGCAACAGGTAGGCTGTGGTCTTATATGAATAACACTGGGCGCCCAGGTGGCTCCAATAATTAATGATGTGACCACACCTACTGACACCTGCAACAGAACACACACAAATGAATATCTCCAGTGGCCAAGAAGAGACAAGGACGTCACATATTCCAGTGTCCTGCTTTTTCATTTAACAAGAAGTCCTGCCCCTTTTCTATTCCTGAGGATCGACCACCTTTGTCGTACCTATTGTACCTGTTTGAGACGCTTCACACCATCTGTTCCACTCTGATACAACATCTCAGTCTGTAAGAGGATCATCAAACTAGGACTATACCACTACATATTAACATAAAAACAAATTGAGGGAGGTCAAAGTATGGCGATTTTAGTTGACAAAACATTCTCAGGACAAGGGCCTCTCAGTAGCTGTTCTGGCGCTTTCAGTTGTATCACACAATCCTCCCCAGCGGGTGGTGTTATGGAATTAGAGCTATTAAAATTAAAGTTTTAGTAAAGTAAAGAGACGAGCGAAGCTGCTGGAGCCCTATTGTTTTTGTTCTCATTCTTCTTTCTTTCTTTCTTTCTTTCTTATTCTTCTCCATTGAAGGTGTTTGGGCAGCAAAAACTGCTGGAAGGTGGGTTGCAAATTCCACCCACTACTCAAGGGAAAAAAATGGCCCTCATAGACCTCAAGGTGGCGCTATAACAATCAGCTTTACGTTTTTGCAATTCTATCAAAAACGACTTTGTTTAGAGTCAAACTTCTTTCATTTAATCTCTGGATTCATCTGCATCTTTGCTCCAATGTCTTCTGCTCTGAAAGTGTAAAATTATATGACTTTTTATCATTTTTTTCAAAAACCCATTTTTGTGAACTCGTCCCAGACGTTTTCACCAATTGACCTGAAATTTTGGCAGGATCATCTATGCACGTTGCTGATCAAAAGTTATCAAAATAATTTTGATACGTCAATCTGATTTTTTTCATAAATTTTTAGTACGTAAAAGTACGTACAATTTTGCATAAATTTCATTTAGTACTTACTTTTCTGTATTATTACAAGCATTTCATTTGTACATCATTTTCGAAAAGAATAATCTCCTCATTAGCTTAAAAGGACTAACGTTAGTTAGCATCTCTAATTTGCTTTAACGTTTTATTATTTATCTGACTCAGCACTCTCTACAGTCTTTAAAGGGCACACAATATATGAACACCAACTTTTGATTAGTTTACAAAATAAAATGTTATACACTCTCAAAAACATCTGATATGGCAGAGTTTATTGTTGTGATAAATGTTTTTAGTCTTTAAGACTTAGTTACCAGTTTATTTGGTACATCTAGCTAAATTTAATGCAGTCAAATCCAACATTTGTGCAATAAATCCTCCCTTCATAAAAATGATAATGTTCAGTTTTTGTTGCAACTGTAGTTTTGGATCACATGGACCGGTGTTTCTGATTTTTTGTCTATCCCATTTATATCAGTGAGGCCATGCTAAATAAAAGAGACTCAGCTGTTTATAACGCAATCCAGTTCACCAGACCATTCCTCACCAACTTTCATTCTCCCAAACTGGAGGGGTTTTCATATCATAATACTATAACAGTGAAACTAGGCTCTATATTGTTTCCAGGGTTCGAGGATAAAGATTATTGGCTTTTTGATGCATCCTCCAATTAGCACAGCGCTACAAATGATAATATGCTTGCTACTGTGTGCCGACGACAAGCAGTGCGTAAAATAATAACACTTTCATATCACCATAAAGGGCGGAATTGCAGTCTCTCCTTGAGCATTACATTTACATGTATTCATTTAGCTGACGCTTTTAACCAAAGCGACTTACAATTGCTATTTGCGTCAGAGGTCGCACGCCTCTGGAGCAACTAGGGGTTAAGTCTCTTGCTCAGGGACACAATGGTGGATGGGTCGCAGTGGGGGATTTTGAACCCGGGTCTCTCACACCAAAGGCATGTGCCATCGCCACCAATAGTCTTTGATAGCATTTTTCAGGCAATTGAATACTTAACGGATTGCCTAGTGTGAGTACACCTACACCCTGTTGCAATATCACCGACATCTGGGGCAAGTAGTGGACTGCTGTGTGTATTTGTGCGTTGGCATGTGTGTGAGAGAAGGAAATGTTGAATCACGTAATAAACTCTAGTTATAAGCAATAATCTCTCTCTCTCTCTGTGTTAACATTAACGTTACTGCGCCTAAAAACAGAACTTTTTCACTTACCAGACCAAACTGCATGTAACAAGGAGCAGCCCCAGATGAAAAATCATAAGTGTTGATGACTGTCTGGAAAAGTTTCAGCCACTGGTGATACGTTACATTAGCTACATACATAGCTCCACATACTGCCTCTGGTCATCCCAGTGTACGGTTATAAAATAAAGTCACAGAACAGGAAAAAAAAAACACTTTTACAATGCAGAAAAGAAAGCTGGGTTCGCATCGTTGGGCAATGGCCCGTTTGGTGCGCGTGTCAGAGGTGTTACCCAATCAGCTGTAACACATTTGTGGTTAAAAATGCAGTAAAAATCAGCGTGCTTGCACACACAACTGTGTGTTCAAGACACCACCGTTTCCGTTTAAAAATATATGTTTTGCTAAGTTTTGTCCGCTGAATTCAGACTAGATCCAGTGGTGACATCAAGGCCCTCCAGTCGCGCCATCACTAATGTGATGTCACTACCTTAAATTGTGAGAAGGTGTGGAAACAGCTTCTTACCAAGTCAGTCAGTAAATCACCTAATCTGAAGTTCAAGGGTTCAAATCCTCAGGTGACAGAGTCAGACTTGCTGACAATGGGGTTGTTCAGATCATAGTGAGTTTAAGTTCTCTATTTTATTTGGATCCTGTGACACTTTCTTTCTTTCACTTTCTTCTCTGCTTAAAAGTGTTTGTGCAGCTTAAACTTTAAATCTTGGAAACACAAAATGTTGCAGGTGGGCTGAACATTTCATCCAGAAGTCCGGTACATATAAAAAACAAGTTTGCGTTTCCGCAGTTATCTCAAAGTCCAAATTTTTTGATCACTTTAATCTCTTAAGTCATCTACATCTGTTCTTCTCCTCTGAAAATGTCAGATGTTGCATTTTTTCATGACTTGCCTGGATGCCAATCATTGCCGCTTGCGGCTATATTAATAAAATTGAAATTAAAAGTTAAATCTTAACCTTTCAAAGAAAATGTCTCTCACACACATGGTCCATGAGTGACATTCTCCTTCTGAGGATAGAACACCTCTGCTGCAAACATTCATACCTGTTGGAGAAGCTTCCTATCACCTGTGGCCCCTCTAATCTGTGTGGATCACAAGACAGATTGTCACCATCCTGCCTGGAAATTTGTCTCGACCATCTGGCCCCATTTTCACACAGATCTTCAACAGATCACCGGAGCTGTGAGAGATTCCCTGCCGGTCCCCAAAAAACCCTCCATCACAGGATTAAATTACTACAGGCCTGTCGTCCTGAGATCTGTCGATAAAGTCATTTGAAAGACCAGATATTGGCCGACTTGACAGACATTTCAGGCACCTTGCTGGACCCACTGTAGTTTGCCTGCCGGGCAAACAGGTCAGTGGATGATGCAGTCAACATGGGACTGGGCTACATCCTGCAACACCTTGACTTCCTAGAAACATAATAGATCCTGTTTGTGGACTTCAGCTTGACGTTCAACACCATCATCCTGGATATCCTTCAAACCAAACTCACCCAGCTTACTGTGCCAGCCTCCACCTGTCAGTGAATCACAAACTTCCTGAATGACAGGAGGTAGTAGGTGAGGCTGATGAACATCACATCCAGCACCCAGACAACTAGCACTGGCACACCCAGGGGTGTGTGCTCTCTCCACTGCTCTCCACCCTCTCCACCATAACTAAAGTTGAGAACCAAACCTTCTGAAGCCACAGAAAGTCCCCCCCCCCCTCCCCCCCACCCCACCCCAGCAAAAGTGGATATAATTTTAATCAATCATTAATAATACAGAAATAAAGATTATTCAGGTTAGCAAATTAGCTTTGCCTGCATCAAAGCCCTTTTTGTTTGTTACCACATAAACAAACAAAAGTGCTGCTGATCCACTATCATCACTATCTGATTTGGATCTGCCACCAAGCAGCACAGGAACAGACTACAATGGACAGTCAGGACAGCAGAAAAATTCATTGGTGCCAACCTGCCCTCCCTTCAGGACTTGTACATGTCCAGAGTCAGGAAACAGGCAGGAAACATCACTGCAGATCCTACACAGCCCGGACACAACTTGTTCCAGCTTCTCCCCTCTGGTTGGCGCTACAGGGCTGTGCACGCCAAAAAGAATAGACACAGGAACAGTTGTTAACCACAGGCCATCACTCTGATGAACAGTTAATGAACATTTAACTCCAGACACACAATGTCAGGAACAATCCCTGTGCAATAACCCTGTTAATCTTACATCTACTTTACCTGTAAACTATTTACTATTTATTTTTTCATTGCCCAAATTCAGTTTTTCTTTTTAAACATACCATAAAACCTCAATTAAAAATTCTAGTCCCGATTAGTCGCCTGTCCCTTTTACTGAGCTAAAACCTCGTAAAGCCCACCAGGAAGCCTGCTGAAGCTAGTTCTAAGCTGCTTAGATTGTGCATACCAATTCAAATGTTCAAACTTTTCAGTATGGACATACTACACATCATTAGATAGGTCATATTCTCCACAATTCAATCGTTTAGTTCATGTCACAGAAACAATGAGCACCAAAATACTATTCATTCAGAATGAACCTTTACTAACTTGTCAGTACCATGTGTACTACAGGAAAGGTTCAGTGATTGAAGCAAATAAAAGCCCGGGCTATCAATTGAAGTTTTACGGTTAATATCATCTCTCAAAACACATGTACGGATTTTGTTCATATTGTACTGTATATATCATATCTACCTACCTCATGTACATAAAATTAAACACCTATGTTTATTCCAGCATCCTTTGCATCCATAGTACCATGGTCTATAAAAGTTGTTGTTTTGTTTATGTTTGTGTGTGTGTGTGTGTGTGTGTGTGTGTGTCTATACATGGTACTTTGTCTCTGTTTTTGTTTATGCTTGTTCTGTGTATCTACATCCAGAGCAATGTAACACAATTCTTCATATGTGTACACATACCTGGCCAATTAACGTGATTCGGATTCTGATTGTGAAAATACACCCTGAAACAGAGAAAAAAAAGTGAGAGAGGAAAAAGTCATCGTGAGTGATCAATCCAGTTATGTAATAGACAGCTTGCTAGTTTCATTATTTATATTTTTACACATGACTTTCAGTCACTTGTTATAAAACTACCCTCAAGCTGGTTCAATTTGCCAAAACAAAAACGCCTGGTGAAAATGAAATGACACAAAGTGTACCAAATAGTGCCTGAGCTTCTACCTGCATCCCCTTTAGTTGCCTACATAAAGAAAATTTGTTTATTTTTACCTAAATAAGAAGCATCTCAGTTTTCACACCAACTGGTTTCCACACTGCAGGAAGGTGTCATCATTTCTTACAGGGAAAGTCACTTTTAAAAATCAATCTGGTATAAATGTATAACCAAATCATTGCAGCAGAGCATGCGGTGTCATACTGTCAAAGGCGTCATGGATGCCTCGTATCTGCATTAATTTAAAGACGTAGGGAGTCTGAGCAGCAGGTAGCTGAATGAACCTGCGGAATGAGTGAACCAAACGCTTCCCATGATGCTTAGAGGGGGAGGAGGACTCATCCAGAGGAGGCAGGGATTTCTTTTTTAAACGCCCCCTCCAGCTCAACTGTTTGTTATTCGTGCACTTGTTCCTCCTGAGGCATCCGCACTGTCTCTACCTTTTAGTGGAAGCTGTTGAGAGATATAACCTCTCTTGCCTGGAAATAAAGTTGCTTTCGGTGCGCACTGCTGCCATTTCTTCAACGTTGGGTAAGATGAAACTGTTTAATTGTTCTTAAGTAAAGGAACAGGGCGGACGGGACAAACAAGTTGAGAAACGGCCATTTGGCAGCCTACTCATGTCTCGACTCTTGACTTTACACCTGTTTTATCCCCTGAAACACCTGTCCATTGATCTAATTAGTCTGACCCTCTTTTCAGTGGACATTAAAGTTCACGTTATGAATCCAGGTCATTTTATCTCACCTTGCACCTTGGCATTCTTCACATTCCCCTTCCGCTGGATAACACAAAAACCCTGATGGGAATGTCGTTAACGGGTAGAAAAGTTCCCCCAAATGATATCCTTATGGTGTGTTTTTCTATTTAAAGCGTTATTGAAAATGAAATACAGCGTTACGTTATATGCGGAATGAAATGAAAACTAACCGTTTTGATATACGCTGAATTATATTAAACCGTGAAAGCTGCTGTTACAGTAGGGTGTTTGACAGCAATATTAAAAAACAGAAACTATACACGTGGCCTTTTTGTTGTTTTTTTAAATATGCAGTTGATACCTGAAATACCGAAAATTGTTGGTTGAAATGGCAGTTTAGTGTAAACTAAGCACTGAATTAAGTGCCAATTCCAAAGTTCAAGCACTGAAAGGAGTTGAAGTCGTCAAAGTGCTAGTGATAACTGTATCCTTGAAGTGTCAGAAAGTCAAGAGACATTAATGAGGTTTGAAATTAATGAGGTTTCAGTTAACTGAAACAAGTGTGGGCTGAAGTGTAATTACTGAAAACAGTTGTGCAAGGACAGTGAAAGTAAGTGATGAAGAAGGGAAGAGCTGAGAGGTGAAAGGGTTGAAGTGTCACTTGAAGTGTAGGCATTAAAAATTAGATGTCAGGAGTGTAAGCAGATTCTCTTTTAATTGGGAAATAAGAAAGCAGTGAAACCTTCTAATCTATCTGTGCTTACTGTGACCGCTAAATTAAACTGAAGTTCTTGTGTATTACATCTTCCAAAAACTCTAATATGAAGCCCGTATATCTACATCTACACCACCAGAGCTATCATGAAGTTGGTACAAAAACAAATGGTGTTGTGCATTGGTGTAGTGTTTTGTAAGCGTGAAAATCCCACAGGTTTCAGTGTCACCTCAAAATGACAGTATTAAGAGAGTGTATTTAGCAGTTGACAGTTAAAAGAATGAATATTGTCCCATAGGGGGGGGGTCTATGTTGATTAACTTGCTTTTGGAGCCAGCCTCAACTGGCCATTCAAGGTACTGCAGTTTTTAGCACATTTTTCAGCCCTTTGGTTATAGCCCATTTATCCTTAGTCACTTATGCTTTACAGCACAGCTCTTCCATGTGGCCATTTATTTGCACCAATCATAAAAGAGACTTTTCAGTTTTACATTTTGTCAGTCTCCTATGTTGCAAGTTGCCTGGGGCTCACATTGCATTGCATACACACATGTGTTGCTCTTCCCCCCAGATTGAGGACTTGGTAAGGGTAGGATTCACCTGTTCATAATGAGAGAATCACATTGGCATGCGTTAACGTCACGCTATACTAAGGATAAAAACACAGCCAGGATCTAGAAGTTAATGAGTAAACCATTTGTGTGTCAAGGCAGGTGGATGGGAAGTTGCTGTGAGGAAGAAGCAAGTCATGTGGTGTATCTGGTTTTAAGAAATTATACCTCTGTGATGATGCCCAGGGTTTATCAGGAACATGGGCAACACAGATCACTGCTTTCTTTGTATCAGCCAGGAGTCCTCCTCAGGGCTAATGGATATAATTTCACGGGTGTTAACGGTCTATGGCCTGGTTTCACATGTTTTGTTAATTACTAAACATCAGCAACTTTCACTTGTTTTAATGGTCTTGCTGTTTTGGTGTTGAAATGATTCTTTTCTAAGTGACGCTACCTTCCACAAACAACATTGCAGTTTCTTCCCGTCTTTCCGTCCTCAGCAGTTTACTTGGCAGACTTGCTGGTCTTGTTTTGTCTCTTGTAGCGAATGACCTGTATTTCACGCTACTCTGTTCCCTTTCCACCCAGTGAGTGTGAATCATTTGAGGTGTGGCTGTGACACACAACCACAACAAGGGACTGAACCATACAACCAATATGGCTAATAACATATCATGAGGCTTTAAAACAAGTCTTAAGTAATATGATACTTGCCTATAGGTAAGTGCTTTGGCAGGTGATGCTGTAAAGTTGTTTTTACGCTGAGGAAGTTTGTAGATCTTAAATGTAGATTATGGTACTTGGAAACAATCGTGTTTAGAAAATACTCTAATATGAACAGTCAAGTCCAAAGCATAGAGTTGCTGCTGTTTCTTTACCTGAAATCAGAAACAGACAAGAGTAATGGGAAATATCTTCTTTGGCAGAATATTGTAGTACAAACTGGGGAAATTGTGACTGCACTTCATAATTTTGTTTTCAGGACACAACAAGAAAAGGTTGAGCAACAGGTAGAGCAGAGAGATCTAATGAGTACTGAGATTTGAGACTTGTACTGTACTATATATATATTTGTTTTTATTTTTTTATTTTAGTCTGAAAAATGGCATAAACTTGCCACACTTCGTCAAAACTTGTGAGGCTGGTACTAGCAAATGTCTGGCATTTTTAGTTCTGTTAGAGGCATGACCCTGTTGATGGCAATGTCAGTAAATTGGTTGGTAATGGTAAATAGACTGTACTTGTATAGCGCCTTTACGCAAAAGCAATTTGGGGTTCAGTATATTGTCCAAGGACGCTAAGATATGCAGAGTAGTAGAGCTGGGAATTGAATCGCCAATCTTTCAATTAGTGGGTAACTCGCTCTACCTTTAAGCCACAGCTGCCCCGGTCTGTCTGTCAGTCCACCACCTTGGTCCAGACTGAAATATCTCAACAAATTAGATTGATTGCCATGAACTTTTGTACAGTCATCCATAGTCCCCAGAGGATGAACCCTACCGACTGTTGATCTCCTGACTTTTCCTCTCAAGTTTTTGCCTCTACTTGATGGATTAGCTAATGACAATCCCATCACCTAGCCTAACTGTAGCTGATATTAGCTAATTAGTTCAGTTAGCCGTGTAGCTAGCGGTCCTATTAGCTTTAAAGCTTTATTAGCTCAATTAAACCTCCTCTTACTGTGCTCCAAAGCTCCTGTGCTAGCGGTGTAAACACCCACACTGCCTCAGTGCTCCGAGCTCCCAGTGGATGTGTGGGGTAAAAATCTAATCAAAGCCCTCATGACTGTAAGGCGTTTTCAGCCTATCAAAGTAGTGTGCTGCAGTCACTCGTACTGAGGTTGTTCTACAGGAAGTGTCAGAGAGTGACCCACGGGTGAGGCAGACGCTAGCAGTAGAGCTCCTTTTGTGAGTTTGTGTCACAACTCCTTTAGTCAAACAGTCACGTGTATGTGTTAGGTGTGTCTGAAACAACTGCTGCTTTTCCTCTAAAACTATATCTCGTACACTAATAAGCTTAGAAACAATTAGAATGCTGTTTGTAGCTGGAAAGGGGAGATGTTTTTTTAGCAGTTTGTTGTCCTTGTTAATGCTCTTATCATTATAGAGCTGTTTTCTCCCTTCTGTATGAAATGCCATAAGCTTTGCTACTCATGACTTTGAATCAGTCTTATTGACCCTCAAGGGCCCATTAGCAATAGCACACATACAAACACAGCCAGCAATTTCCACTTTTGTTTTTATCCACTGGTTTAAGTGGATTTCCCCCTCTTCTATGTGTTGTGTGTGGGGTTTTTTTTTTTTGGTTTTGGTTTTTTTCTAGTGTCACAAGAAAACTGTGGGACACGGAAAACCGTAAGCAAAAGTATAAATGAACAAGGTGAGTCATTCCTGGTCGCAGACATAGAGATGACTGGCTTTCAAAGTAATTGAAACGAGGAACTCTTTCAGATCAAAGCTTGATTTGAAAGGATGTGTCAGCCGAAGCATTATTATGGAATCATAATAACAAACATTTTCACAGCCCTACCCTGCAGAGGTGAAAATGCTGAGTAGATGAGAGCTTGTTGTCATTCATCTGTAAGGTTTCTACTAAGTAGAATAGGAAATGTTGATCCTTGTACGTGCAAACGGCTAATGTACATGTGTCACTGTAATAAATCATGTCTTTTGAAGCTTTTGTTACCTAAGTACTTTTTTCTTTTTTTGCATCCTTACCTGAGAGCTGGTCTGACTTGGGCTGTGCTGCTGCAGTTTGTCAAACCAGTTCCCTCTCTACAGGGGTGGATTAGTTTTGCAGCAGCCTGTAATGCACTCTCCATTTACAGTCTTTTTTTCTTCTTTCTTTTGTAGGGAATCTGTCTGAGGGTTTGTGAGTCAGCAAAGTGCTTTTCAGACACTAATAATAAAGGTGTGTTTACTTTAATTTCTTGTTGAATAATAAACTCTTAATTCTTGAAATCGTCATTGCTTTTAATATGGCCATGGGCGATAAACTATGCATTGACTTTCCGTGGTGATGTGATGTCAGTGTTTGTCTTTAAGCCTCTGTTACTCATTCTATTTATCTTCCCCTCTGATGCGCTCTCTCTCAGCTCTGGGGAGAGTATTTCCCCCCCGGCCTCCCATGGCCTCCCTGCCTGCTTCCGCAGTCCAGGCATGACCGTCACCCCTAGAAAACACTCTTCTCAGGCTGGTTCCTCCACTAACAAGGACTCAAGTATTAGGTTGGTGGGCCTGTATTTTAAGAATTAATTTCCGTCATGTTCCTTCTGTCCTAGGCCACATTCACAGTACTTTGGGCTGTCTTAATTTAGTTTTTCCTCAGACATGACCGATCATTTTCCAGTCGAGAGTCAGCAGCTGAAATACAAACCGAGTCACCTGTTTTTCCGGGTTCATTGTCAGCCTGGTGGAGATGTGTGGTACACAACCTGATTCTGAGTCATGTGATGCCTTTTTGGTCTTATAGGCATTGTTCCTTAAAACATCAAGGTTGTGTTATACTTTGCATTGGATAGACAAGATTGACCATCCAAGTCCAATAGCAGCTCTGTGACTGAATTAAGCAACTTTTGTGTGAGCGCGTGTTTGTGTGCTGACATCACTCTTACCTGTGGGGGTTTATCTCATCACATACTAACTAGGTCCGGTCCGGTGCAGATGGATGAGGTCGTAGCCCTGCGGTTCAAGCCCTCCCCTGAGGAATCGGTGTCACTGGCTCCCTCCTTGGAGTCCATCAATCTAGAAGGTCAGCTGGTTTCATGAGAAACTGCTGAAAGGTCCCTGTACCTTTGTCACAACAGCATGATGTACTTTTAAAAATAGCTAACAGAAACTTTTGGTGTGGTTTTCTTTGGATGGTCTTTAGTATTTTTGAAGTTTAATCCTCGCCTATGAAATATGTGACATTGTACAAAGAAACCAAAGAATCTCTCACTGTTGACCTCTTTAACTCACTTTATTAATGACATTTTACCATCATCTGGTAAATCTCCTATAGTTAAGTCAGTACAAGTGATCAACAGTGTGTGATGATAATAACTGATTTCTTTTGTTTGTATTCCTTTATACCTGTTAATAAGACAAAGTGCAAAAGAGTATGTCCATTCAGTAGCACAAACAACCTGAAAACACATCCTCCTTGTGTACATTTTTGATCTGGTAACAGGGATTTCACAAATGTCATCTTGTTAGTGAATAGTAAATAGTGATTACAGTAATAGTAGAAGATGTTAAAGATACATAAAATGTTTGTAACCAAGGATGAAAGTAATCGGTGCTGTTTGAATTGTCATATTTTTTGTCAATTATGGACGGAGAGAAAGATCAGCATGTGATGCTGCAGTGTACAACATGTACACTGCAGCATCACAGGTATACATATTGGATATTTTTGTAATCACAGATGTGGCTAAAATTTTCTTTTAAATAGATTGTCTTTTTATTGACTTGATCTTCTGTTTTTGTAAGTAATGAAACAGTATGACATGAATAAATCCTGGCGCCATGTAAACAACATTTTTGCAACCAAAAATGATTAAAAATAACCCCAGTAATGAATCACTGAGATCAACACTCATATGATCACAAAGCAGAAGCCTTGTGTGGTTTATAACAAGCCCTAGTGTGACTATCTATGTGATATCCAGATTCCCATTATGCTCAACTGCGTGTCGACCTTGAGTGTGACGCCCAGAACCTGGAGGCGGAGTCGTGGAGTGTGGCTGTGGACCAGAACTACCTGAAGGCCCTGAACAAAGAGGCTGTTGAAAGACAGGACGTTATCTATGGTAGGCTTAACCGCATAAATCTGTAAATGGATAATCTGTAAAAATAAACTAATAAATAACCATCCAAATACTAAATTGCATTTTCAGTAACCCTATATCATCTTAGAGTGTATATCAAAACTTTCTCATGTCAATCACCCATTAAAGAAGATGACTCCATCGCTGATGGCAGATTTAATTGTAATTGCACTGTTGAAGCATAGATGACAGTACCTCCTAATTATGATGATGATGACTGATGCTTTCTTTAACTTGGAGGACCTGTTGACGGTAAACACTTCTGCTATGATAAGTATAATGATGCTAACAATTGTAGGTTTTCTAACAGGACATGTTCACTAAGAATGCATTTTTCCAGCTTTGATTACTGCACTACTTTATTTATTTTATTTTGTTTTGTTTTCCCTCATGTGGGAATTGTTCTGTGGCCATTCTTTGTATTGCAAATAAAGCAAGCGCCTTGCTCAAGGGCACCCCGCTTGGTGGTTGTTGAAAGTGTATGTATATGTTTTTGCCTTTATAGCTCACGCAAATGTTACCATATGTTTCAGACACTCAACCTGGATCTCTTTCAGACATATTAATCAAGAGATCCCTCTTTTGTCATTTTCCTAGAGTTGATCCAGACGGAGATGCACCATGTACGCACCTTAAAAATCCTTCTCTATGTCTACATGCATGAGTTGGGGAAGTCTTCGCTAATAGAGGAGAACAAGCTGGAGGGGCTCTTCCTGGGGGTGGCTGGGTTGCTCACCCTCCACCAGCGCTTCCTTAACTGCCTCAAAGTGCACCAAAACCAAAGTCAGGAAGGAAGCCCAAACGACTACCAGATCACACAACTGGGGGATATTCTCATCTCGCAGGTAGTATAGTTATTTTAAAGCCACACCAGGCTGTAATTTTATGTAAATCATTGCAGTCAGTCTACTTGATCTAAACTAATGTGTTACAACAGAGAGGGGGGGGTCAGGCCCTCTAATTTAAAGTTTTATTTTGAAGGGAATTTTGCTCAGAGACCGTTTAAACATGCAAGTTGTAGAATGCATGTTTAAATAGTGCCTCATTCTTAAAGTGAAAATGTCATTATTTACTCACCTTCAGTTCAAAATCCCAGCAAAGTTTGTATGCCAACATGACTCACAGCAAGATAGAGGTACATCTCCACGCAAGCTTTCTCCAAAATAACAGCTGCTTTAGATTTCCAGAAAGGTTCAAAAGATCATAAAATTACTGTAAACACATTGTTCAGCATTATCCAAGTTGCCACCATTGCTTCAAGGTGTTTTGTGCCTGTTGCCATTACATCCCAAAAATGCAGCACTGACATTGTTATTGGCTTTATGTAGGATTAAATAATCTCTCCACCATTGTGGGCGGCTGTGGCTCAGGAGGTAGAGCGTGTTGCTGGCTAATCTAGTTTTCATGTCCAAGTGTCCTTGGGCAAGAGACTGAACCCCAAATTGCTCCCGATGGCTGTTCCATCAGTGTGTGAATGTGGATGAATGTTCGTTAATTTCTGTTATGATGAGCAGTTGGCACCCTAGCCAACTGCCAGTGTATGAATGGGTGAATGTGACATAATGTAAAAAGTGCTTTGAGTATTCGGAAGACTACAAAAGCACTACACAGACCATTTACCATTTCTCGCCTTTTCTGTATGTATTGACTGAATGTCCAGGTGTCCATAGGAATGGCTGGTATGTCTGAAACTCAGTGTAAGTCTGCACTGCACTCTGTGTTTGTGCCTTAAGGCCAGGAATGATGCAGTGTCACTGGCATCATGTTCCTGGAGACACACTCTTATAATCATTTTCCTGACTGAGGAATCAGGGTAACACATATTTGCACAGATACACCTAAGATTTTGTTCTGAATTATAACCTTTTGTAGAACTGCTAGAGAAAATGTCTGGTTTTTGTCATCAGTTGGTGTCGGATAACTTGCACCCCTGAAGTTAAACCAAAGCACCATGCATTTTTAGGGTGGTTCATATTTGGTTTGTGCTGTAAGGACATACACTGTATAGATAGTCGAAGGTAGGTAGGTAGGTTTCCCAAGATAAACACAATATTCATGTTTATATTTTCAGTAATATGTTGGCAGTAACATTAATGCAACATTGTATTCTTTTTAGAAATATAAATGTATGGATTTTTTTGTGTGTGTGTTAGTTTTCAGGTGCATGGGGAGAAGGAATGATCAAGTGTTACAGTGTTTTCTGCAGTCATCACACTGAAGCCACCAGCTTTTACAAAGAGCAGCTGCAGAACAACAAGAAACTGCAAATCCTTAATAGGGTAAGCTCGTGGTTCATTTTATGTGCACTGATAAGATGATCTTTAAGACACAGCAAGGCCTGTGGTTGTGTTTTTGTGACCGAGAAAATGTACTTGAATTGGCAAAACAAGAAATTGAAGTGAATTAGGTGCATGCATGGAGCATCAGTTGCAGTATCTGCTGTTCACAGGCCTGTTCACAAACAACAACTTAGGGTAAACAACGACGCTTTACAAAGAGTGATGCATTTTACAAAAATTAATAAGTCTGTGATGCTCAACCTAAGACTACTCTGGAGAGGAGAATGGTAGTAATGGGGGGGAAAAAAGCCTTTCTGTGTGTTTTAACAGAAAATAGGTCAGCTGCCCTTAGTGCGAAGGTTGGGAATCCCAGAGTGTTTTCTGTTGGTGGCTCAACGCATTACAAAATATCCCATCCTGGTGGAGCGAATCATACAGAACACTAAAGGTAAAATCTTAACACTCATCACTTGCCTTTATCTCAACAAGTTGTTATAGATAGTGTATGCTCAGCCTTTCACTGTTTTGACAAACTGAAATGAGTGAAATTCAATTGCTATGTTTGGTAACACAAACACAGGCTGGAATGGTCCCTTGCATAAAATGTTTTCATATATCAAGAAAGATTGTTTGATTAATGAATTTCATGCTCCTTTCAGCTGACACGGACGAGTACAACTCTCTGGTACAGGGTTTGGAGCTGATCAAAGAGACCATCTCCCAGGTGAACAATTGTGTATGTGAATATGAGAAAGCTGCTCGTCTGAACGAGATCGGCCTGCGTCTGGAGCCGAAATCTCATGGCCGGCTGAAGGACGGCCAGCTGTTCCGCAAGGAGGATCTGCTCAAGGAAGACAAGACGCTGCTGTATGAAGGCATCGTCACCTGGAAATCTTCCAGTAGACAAAAAGGTTTGTAACGAATTTATTGACATTGCGGCTGTTAGTCTGTGGCTTAGTCAGTGACCCTTGCTCACATGTACATGTAAAACGTTTTGCTAGATTTTCTTTCCATAAGCAGTTGGCATTTAAGTTGAAATGATGATCTGATGATCAGTGCTGTTTTGCAAGGGTTCAGTTTCCTTTGCCAATCGCTTCATCTTGAAGGAAATTTCTTTTTTATGTGCTAATCTGATTGAAAAATCTTCCCAACAACAAAGCTCATTCACAGCATTTCCTGGTTCATTCAGCAGCATTATTTCCTTGTGCATAAGAGATGATAATGACATGACAGGCTTTTTGCAGTGGTATTGGTTGCAGTTTAGGAAGGCAGACTAAGACACAGTTAATAAATGTTTGAATATTAATCTTGACTAGTAAAGTCTTGGGCCACCATCAGAGCAGCTCTAATGTTATATACATTACTGAACTGTATCATGCAATGCATCTGTATGGAAACATCTGCAATTTTTATGGTTGTTTTCATTCAGGTTCTTCTGTTAAATGTTTCACCAAATGTGTGCGTGCGTTGGTCTGATTTTGATGACACTTTGAGGGATGATTCTTAAGTGACTGACGGATAATTAACCTCCTTAATAGGAGGTTCAGCATTGGGGCAAATTGCTTTTGTGAACTAGTGTAGCAGCATATTTGTATGTTTTACCACTTCCTTATTAAACTGGTCCCATAGTCATTATTTGAATCATTCAAGTGATTGGCTCGCATGCTAACCCTAAATTTGGGAAAACTTTAGGTTACTTGCGTAACATGAGTTAGTGTCTCACATTCACTCCACCCTCCGAGACCCTGCCCATAAAAGGGTCTGACACTAAGCTGCTAGTCATTCAAAAAATGTCTGTTCCTCACTACGAATGAGCAAGGAGGCTGGTCTGACACACTCTTTCATAGCATTTGTTTTGGATCTCATGTTGGGAATTTCTAACTCCCGGATATCTGGGCAGATGTTACTGTGGGATTAACTGTCCTGAGATTAGCCTAATTTATGCTTAAACACAAAGTACAAAATGGGCTAATGGAGGAGCTGTAACATCAGCATCTGTAGAACCTGGCGAACATGTGTGGGGAGGCAAATGTTTTAAAAACTGGTAGCTTACGGCGTGTGCCCCTCCATGAAGTGGGGTACTGGCAACCCATGGCCTTCCTATTCAAATTCAAGTCACTAATGCTTGCATAGAGTGACAATTCTCTTGTAATGATTGCACTAAACTCGGTATTTGCCCCACCATGCCAAACATGCTTTTAGCTCTTACTAGTATCTATTGTCACACTGTCAAATAGCTAAGTACACAACAGAGAAAGCCTCCCCCGTGTCCACCATGTTTTGTAAGAAAGCCAAGATCACAGCCACAGAACACTGAAAGGGAACCTGTTGTATGTCTGAGCAAAAGTCAACAATGCTATTTCATAAAGGGATGCTCTTTGAGGGGGGGCCCAGCATTCTGGATGGTCTCACTTACACCCAGAGGGAGGCCCACGGTCCTCAGATTGAATCGCTTACAGAGCCGCCTCGTTCACCAAATCCTGGGGGGGTTATCAGACCAGCCGATTCTTCTTCTTCACCACATGAGGACTGGCAGTGCCCGCCGCCTGACCGAAAAATTGGCGACCCTTTTTGGCAGACGGCTTCGGGGATTCATCTTCCCTCTTTCTCTCTTCAACCCTCTTTTGCATCAACGTGACCGCCGCACTGAAGAGGCCCTGCGGTGTTATGGTGGTGTAGAGGAGGTCCTCCTCCTTCTTGGTTGACAGGGTGGTGAGATTCAGCCAACGAGCCCTCTTCTGCTACAAGACCATCAAGTCCAATGGCTCTGCCTTGGGATTGGATTCCCACCTTGTGCAGATGGAGACAGTGTTTGGTGATTTTTGCACACCTCGCCCATAACACAGGGTCAGGCCTCCAGTTCAGCTTTGTATGCTATCAGGGGAGAAGTGGTACTGAGGGCCAGCGCAGCCACCTTGTATGCCTTGTAGGCATGTTGTGGAAACCATGGCCCTCCCTTCCTTCACAGTCAAGCATGGAGCTGCCTGTCACAGGATGCTTCTGTGTATGGTTTGTTGCGCAGAGAGAAAGCAAATTCCTCCGGTAATTTAGTTTTTGCCGTACTCGTCACTCTTCATAGCTTTTGAATGTAATTCTGGAACCAGTGGCATGGAACTGTGTTCTGTTGTTGTCTGTCTCTTGTCTTTTGTGGGTATTTATTCTGTTTTTAATTGTACTCTCTCATTAAAATTGAGGGCATGCCCTCAATGATTCCGCGATGTTAAAAAAAGGTTGAATTAATTGATTACTTACGGATCAGCAAATTTTGGTGTCTGAAGTCGATCTTCAGCAGCTTGAGTCAAAACATGACACTTCTGTCTACCTGCAGACATCCATGCTGTGCTGCTGTCAGATGTACTGCTCCTCTTACAAGAGAAAGATCAGAAGCTTGTGTTTGCTGCTGTGGTGAGTTCTGCCCAAACATTAAAAAAAAAAGAGAAGATTATAGAAAACACAGCTTTTTCTTGCATCAGTCAGTCTACTGTATAATACTGTTGTTCCTTTTTTAGTCCACTTTTTCTACATGGACAGGAGTAATATTAAGTCAGACTCTTCAAGATATGATCTCTACATCATATCATATCTACAAAAATTATATCATGTAATAATCCCGTACCTATGGTAATAACTAACACCTGCTGTATTGGCTCATGCAGGATAACAAACCACCAGTGATTTCCCTTCAAAGGCTGATAGTTAGGGAAGTGGCTCATGAGGACAAAGCCATGTACCTTATTTGTGCATGCACCGACAGCATGCCGGAGATGTACGAGATCCACACAGGCTCCAAAGAGGAATGCATCACATGGATGGGGCAGATAAGGGAAGCTGTGAACCGGTAAGCTGAGAACTTCAAGCAAATAGAGCAGAATGAATTTTACTGGGAAACAGGACATTTTTGTTTTTGTTACAATTCTGTGAATGTTTTTTAGTATAGTTCTAACAGCCTATGTTAATAGCATTGGTACCTGGTGATAGTTAAAATACTGAAATATAACTAAATTAGTTTTGTTCTCAAATAGTAACCAATTAAATTGTTGTACCCTCATGATCAGTGTTGTCATTAAAAGCAAATTCCCTTTTGAAAACACAAATGTCCTGGCACTCTGGCAGTTAAATTATGAGGGAGAACCTGTATGCAAAATTCGTTACCCTGCTAGAAAACTGAAGAATTGAACAGACTGGCTGAAAGAACAGCCAACCCACCCTTAACTTATACCACACCATGAGGGATAAACATCAAAAGCACAACAAGGAGACATAATTTTATGGAAAACTGAAAAATACCTGTTCACAATGTTGTCAAAGATGTCATTTAAAATATTACATAAAAGATAATACTGACTAAGATGTCTTTGTGATTCAGCTATCCAGAAGAGGAGCAGTACCGCAAACTGACTGCTAGACTGCAACAATTTTATGGTAAGAACTTAATCAGATGGTCTTCTATTTTTTTTTTTTTTTTTTTTTTTTTTTTCTCTCCAAAGGATGTGTTATAGCAAGAGTCAGGACTCTCTCTTGCACACAACTTTAGAATGTAATTATGGAGAGACGTTGGTGGAAAAGACAATTTACTGTTTTATTGTCTCAAATCTACAAAATAAATCTCCATGTGATGAGCACACTTTTCACCTGTATCAGAGTTTTGCCAATCTAATGCAAGCCAAACTTAACAGCCTTAAAAGAACTATGAAACAAAGTGTGTGTGTGTGTGAGAGAGAGATTTTGTTCTGTAGATCAGTATTCTTCTGTAGGTAGAGGTACTTGTCCTGAGGTATTAGAGGAAAGGTTTAGAACTTTATTATATTGTAATGGAAGGATTTTATCAAGGAAAAGAAAAGGGTTCACCTGATGAAGCTGTGAAAGGTTAAAATGGTGCATCATTGCTACACTAACTACGCAACACTGATTTTGTCTTTTTTTGTTTAGATTTTTATAAATGCCAATGCAAGATATTTCAGTGGGAAAAGAATCTTGAACTTTACAGGAAGAGACCATGGTGGGATTTTGACTCCTTTATCTGACTGTCGTTTTGCAGTGAGTCCTCACTGGAAAATGGCAATCCTGCTAAATCAGCATGCCTTCTTTGCATTTCCCCTGCATTTACTAAACAAACATGATGTTTATTTGCTTTTTAGATATTCTAAAGACTATGGATGATCAAATAATGCAATGTCTGATGGATAAACAGCAGATCTTTGCTTCTCTCTACGAGACTGTGATGGAGCAGGAAACCCCCCACAAAGGTCTGCTGCTCCGAGGAGACGCCACTGACCTCCAGCAGGGGGAGACACTGCTCAAAGGAGCCCTCAATGAGGGTAAGAGCATGAGACAACAGCATCAGATCAATTTCTACTCTGTTTTAAAGATTTCACCTCAGTTTTGTTTGTCATGGTTGGAATAATGAGGCAATATTCAATATCAGTTATTTCTGCATTGGTAAGCTGAAAACACATTTGAATTCTTAAGATATGCAATGAAGTAAAAGTGAAATATTCTCAGTTCTGTTTTCCCATACAGCAAAGTCATGACTCAGAGGGCATTGATGATGTCTTTTAAGGAGGAGACTATGTTTTCTTTTTCTCTTTTTGTTTTTCTTTTGTCTGCAGTGGAATACCTGCAGACCCTGCTCTTCTCAAAGATAAAAGACCCAAACCTTATGGATGAGAGTCAGATGCAGGGGGGGCTGCTCATGAGGGCCGAGGCCTTTGGAGTGGCCGACAGTAATCTTGCTACAAGTACCTTGAAAAGTAAGCGAATATAAAGCTTAGGTGGTTGTGACATTAACTCTTCATGCATGTGTTGTTTACTTATTTATTCACGTGAATATCATGAAATGTTGACATGCAGTTTAATGGAGATAGTTGATGACAAAACTTTCTTTGCAACTCTTGAAAAAGCATCATGGGAGTGTCCTCATGAAGTCCAATCATACTGTTAAATCTGTCTGAGCTGAAAAACAAGCTAGTGACTGGAGCTCCATCCTGCTGTTTGTACCTGCAAAGTAAAGTCACCAGCAACTCTACTCATATTGAATATGTGAAGGTGTTTATTGACTTTGGAGGATTTCATTTTGTCAGCTGGAGATGCAGCTGAGAGGCCAGGTTCCAGCAAGGGCAGTCCAGACTACAGCAGTCACACCACTAGTGACCCTCAGCCTGAGGTGGTGTACCACTCTGAGAGCCTGGAACAGTCTGTGAGTGAGACAAATGTTAAGGATTACCTACTTCCATCTGGTGATAATATGTCCAGTATTAGTAGTAACACAGCTTGTGCTATTTTTCTTCAAGGCTGATGACGACACAACGATGCCAAACTGCAATTTAACCTCCAGTCATATCCCTGAGGTAGAGCTAACCCTTCTAATAGGTGTTTTTAAATTATTTCCCCCTTTTTCCATTTGTATTCATTCACGCAGAAAAATGTATATATCGGCTACTGCAGTACTTTTCGTTTGCATTATTCTTTTTCTTTGTAGTTGTATGACAGGGTGATACTGCTTGCACAGAGACTGTACAGCTTACAAGTAAGACATTTCTACAAGTTTCTTGCAAAGTGTCTACATTTTTTGCTTTTGTCTAAATGTTTGAAGCTAAATGTGAGATTTGTGAGAAGAATTCCATTAGTTTTCTACCACAACAATACTTTGTATGTTTTGCCTATGTTATATTTTATTTTTCACTGTCATACATTAAATTCTTCAACACACAGGCAGTCATTGCCCAGCAGGACAGTCGGATTGAGCTGCAGCACACTTTTCAGTCAAAGAGCAAGCAGCCCGCTCGTCATTACAGCAGCGAACTGCTCGAGCAGGAGAAGCAGCGCAGCTTGGAGAAGCAGAAGGAAGAAGTTATCAACATGCACAAGATGCAGGCCCAGTATCGAGAGGAGCAGCAGCGCTGGGAGAAGGATAGGGAGCGGCAGAAGGTGCAGATCGAGACACTGGAGGCTCAGCTGCAACAGAGGGAGGAGGAGTGCCGAAAGTGGGAGGAGAAGCTCAGTCAAGAGAAGGCAGAGCTGGAGGAGCTGAAGAAAAACTATCAGCAAGACCTGGAGAGGCTGAGGGAGTCTACAAAATCCGTAGACAAGGACAAGGAGCGTCTAAATCAAGAGAGGGTGCGGCTGGAGCAGCTGCAGGAGAAAATAAAGAAGAACATCCCAAACCCAGGATACCCCAACTATGATGATTCTTCTAAAGTGAGGAATAGGATGGGAATCTGATTGTTTATTAACATTATTACATATTCAAATATCCATGAGTTTACTATGCTCACTGAAATTTTAAATGTATTGACAAATATCTTGTCAGGAAACATCAAAGTCAGAAAAGTCTATATAATAACAGACGTTTCAAATCTTCTAAACAAGATAATCAGGACTAACTTGAGCCTTGATTTAACATTGACACTTTTAATGAGCAACTTGACAATGGTGTTGACTTACAGTGCATTTTAAAACATGAATTTAAATGTTAAAATAATAAAAGAAAACTACAGAAGTATTACAGTTTTGTTATAAAATACAGTGTCAGAATCGAGCACTGGTGAAGTTATTCTTCACAGGTAGAAGTCAAAGGTGAGAGGAGTTCATTTCAGATGAGTTTTGAGTTATGTATTTCTTCCTTCTCCTCTAGCACTGGAGTCTGGCCAGTTACCAGTCGTTCAGTGGAAGAATAGTGAACGGGGGTGGGACCTTACCTCCAAAGATCCAGGTCTTGCCCCCCATCGCAGACTCCACGGAAGTTCCTCCAAAGGTTCCACTGCGCAAAGAGAGCATGATTCAAAAGCCAGCCAGCAAGTCCGAGCTGCCCATCCAACTGATCAGCACCACCAACCAGGTGCACAAGCCTGTGCCCGTGCAGCAGCAGATCCCAGCCAAGCTGGCTGTTCAGCCCAAGGGAAAGGAGAAGGGCCACAAGCCGAAGCGTACCCACCAGAGAACTCACAGCGCAGGTCAGGATACGGGCCTGTTAAACATCGATAGATCATGTTGAGTTTAAAATCTTTGGTGGGTTGTTTTGGGGGTTTTTTTCTCAAAGTTTTTATAAACCATGCTTTCACAATACAAGAGACTTTAGAAACAAATCCGCAGATGTTCATGTCTTTAGAGAGAGACCCATTTGCAGACGGTGCCCAAAAGTGTCTCATTTCATTATTTGTTAGTTTGAAACATTTTTCATCAGCAGCAGTGGGTCAGTTGTTCGCATTACAGTTAGCAAATGGCAAGCCTACAGATTCAAATGCCTGAAAGATTTGGTTAGTGTGTCAACTTGCAGGGTTACATGCAAGTTTACAACTGCTTCAAAAAGGACATTATTCAAATTGTAAAACCCCAACACTGACCCCAATCCTGTCTTTCCACATCTAGCCAATATAGACGTGAACCAGGTGCTACCTATCCGAGTGACTGGGAAAGAAGGAGGCAGTCTGAGAGCCAAAAGGAACGGAGGTCATCAGAGCGTCTACAAGTCGGGTATAGACAATCAACGAGAAGTGGCTCCTCACTCACATCACCCCTACATACAATCCCATATGAGAGATCCAAATTTATTTTAAATATATACTTTAAGCAATGTAGGTCGACCAAAGTCTATTTTTAGTGTTGAATAATTGAACTCTGAACTTGTGTTACTTAAGCAAGATGGCGCCGCAGATGGCAGCCTCTGTTGCACTCAGGGAGGCTTTGTTTTTAGCTAGTGTATATGTGTAATTCTGTCTATCTTGCTGAAAAGTGTTTTTGTAATGGTGTGTAAGAAAACTTGGAGTAAAATTGCTGGAGGTTACTATTTTTGCAGACAGCTTGCACTCCCATGGTCAAGTGTCTGGTAAAGCTTAATTAAAGCCTTGTTCATAGCTGTTTTGGAGAAAAATAAATTAATGAATTTACAATACTGTTCCGTTGATTAATTATATTTTAGCTAAGATGTGATACAACTCTACGCCTGTAGGTGGCGACATCAACGCGTCTACATCTGCAGGTCTAAATTGCTGCTGCTGTCTGTTTGTTTCCTTTCCTGTGTGTGTTGCATGTTGTAGAGCTTGTTAGTGACAGAACAGCTTCACCCTTTGTGGAGAATCTGCAACCTGCCAAACATGAGAGAGGAAGTTTGTCAGAACAGCACAGATTTGATGAGTTTAACAACCACAAATCAGGAAAAGTCTTATTATAAGCAGCATAATAAAAAAAAAAAAAAAAAAAAAAAAATTCCAGCAAGTGGCTTCAGTGTATTTTTTGCACAAATGTATCTCTGATCATACTGTATGTATGTTATAATCGAACTTTAAACTCATGCAGTACAGAGATGGGAGTTGAGATTATAATTGTCAGGTGTTGCTGTAATTTTACATATACCTATTTTTTTCCTTCTACCTGCAGGTGCCTTCAACCCACTGGAATCTCCCCGGAATGTGAAACCATCTCAGTCCTTCAGCGCACACAAGGCGAGCAGGAGCGAAGATCCACCACCGGTGCCGCCTCCTTTTCCCAAAGATATTCTCAAAACAGGCAAACAGAAGTTAGTACTCCTTTAATCCTAAACTACAGACTGGAGTTGGAATGAGGCCTTGTCAATCATAAAGACCTACATGGAAAGTTGGGAGACATTGGACATGATTTCATGATGTCCATGTATGTCCAGCATGAAGAAGGCTGTCACTGTTATGGAATATAATCACTGGAAACAAACAGCTGTCTGCAAATTAGCTAAACTTGTTAGCTGAAGTTGTTCAAAAAATGTATAAAGCTCCGCCCATTTGCCCATTGGGAAAGATAATATTTTAAATGAACATGTTGCAAAAACAAAAGACTTTACCAAAGACTTTTATGGGAAGTTTTTAAAAAAAAATTATTTTTTATTTTAAATGAAAGTAGGTTATCTTTAACAGTTTAGCACTCATGTCCTAACTCTTAAGCTTTCTTTTTAATTTAAGAATTGATCTCGACGCTGTGTATTTGCCAAATAACCTTTAAATTTGTACTATGGTCCTCAGTATGTGTTGTAATGAACACTTAATTGGGTGTGTGAACTACATTTTGACTGTAAGCTTTTTATTTGTAAATACTATCAGCTGTTTTCTGCTCTTCATGACTGGAGAAAGTGACACGACACAATATTAGCAGTTTTGCGTCAGACCAACAGCTTTGAAAATATAACATAAGTGTCATTTAAATAATGTTATGGCATAATTTAACATAATGTTGATTTTCTCTGGTAGGGACAGATTGACCACTATCACCTTTTTGGTTCCATGTAAAACTTCATGAAGGAATAAAAAGATGGTTGACAGCATTGAGGGTTTTTTTTTTGTTGTTGTTGTTGTTGTTGTTTTGGTGGATTGACTTCAATTGTTGCTAAAGAAAACCTAAAACTGAAGCCTCATTAACTTTAGAATATAAATCAGATCTATGTTAGGATAGCCAGAATGAATAGGAGGGATGGGTTAGGGGCTCTCACTTAGTGTTATTAAGCCTCCAGACTGTTCGTCATGAATGACTCATCAGGCTGTCTATTTCAGATCACTCAAAGACAACCTCCTTTTTGAGGGCAGACTGTACTAATCCCCCAGAGCCCTAGAAGATTTTTTATTTTGTGACAAGATAATAATACTGCATAAAGACTGACAAACCAAGCTATTGTTGGCCTTTAAATATTAAACTTGTTGATACAAGTATTTTTTTTTAGTTCTTCATTCAAAGGTAGATGACTTAATTTCCCTTGTTAAATAAATAGGTGCCTTCATGTAGTTCATCCCTTACAAATGTTAGTAGTGTGCGCGCGGGCATACGTGGTGCTGTTAGGTGCTCTGTGCAAACTCGTCCACTAAATGGCATGTTGGATAAGAGAGTGAGCCCTCCACTCTGAGTGACTGAGCTGAAGCAACAAGGAGGCTCTTTGTCAGACTGCTGTTTATCTCTGACGTTGACCTTTTTCACAGCTGGAGGGCCACGATGAAGAGACACATTCAGACTCAGAAACCACTGCGAGGGGATGAATTGTGTTTAGGCATCAACAAACCCAGAAGCTAACAGATGGCATCCTGAGCGAAGCGGCTGAGGACTTTTTATTTATTTTTTTTAAAGCCATTCAAACAAACCAAAACCTTTTTAATTTCTGTGTGCAGCAAAAACAAAACACACCAAATATCAGATACAAGGTTTCTTTATTACATGTATTCCCCAACAGAGGTATTAAAAACCACTTGGTGACAACAAACTATAATGGTGAATGAATAATTTCGGGTCCTGGAACCAAATTTATTTTATTTTTTTTACCTTTTGAACTCCATTTCTACACAAACTCTGAACTTGTTCTTAATAGGCATCATAAATGAATGAGAATCAGAAATTTATGTTTACTGGTGAACAGGGTGATGTGACTGCTGGGCACTGATGTTTTAAGATGACAGCCTCGGGTCAGAAATGGACTTGCAAAACAAAAGCAGAATGAATATTGGATATATGGACACCTTAGTGGCCGTTTCTTTTAAACTCTTAAGAGTATACATAAACATATACAAAAAGAAACCAACGACTCCTGTCAGCCCACAAATTCAAAAATATTGTGCAAATGCTTCATACAAACTAATCTATGAATATTGATAACATAACCAGTCACTGAATCCTCAGCTCACACATTAAACTGCAGCACATCATTTAGAGTACAGTACTCTTGTTTTTCATAAAGCAACTTTTACACGTGACACATTCGGCTGTAACCTCCCAACACTGACACATTTAAGGCCATAACCAATTCTTAAGACAATATGAGGAACTACTGGGGGAACACATCTGTGGCAGCCAACGTTTTAACGGTCGCACCACCAATAATGTATGTCAAGTCTGCACTACATAGACTATACACTGGTTTAATTTATTTTTTCATATGTAAAGGGTAAAATCTAAATAATAGCATACAAAAAAAAATACTAAAAAGTAAAATGAGAAAACAAATGCCTCAGTAAAAAAGCTCAAATTAAAAAAAATCATTAATTAGAAAAATCAAATTAGTTTTGGCTCAGTCAACAACCACGATGGCGCCACATTATAAAGGGTGTGAAACTCTTCACTGCTGCACTTTATATTCTGACTGGTAGTTTATAATCTAATGTAGGGGGAAATAAAGACTGCTTCTTATGTAGTGTTTTGCTTTTGGGAATAAGGGTCTCCTTCGTATGCTTCAAATGAAGTGTCTGAAACCTGCCTTCTCCTGCACCTTCGCGACACTGGACTAGTTAGACAAATTCTTTTCATTGTCACGCCTGCTTCGGATGCCTTTAAGGAGAGCTTGTCCAGAAGCGTTTTCTCCATTTGTGTGCTTCACTGCATCTCAGTCCTCTCTGATTTGCAGGCTTTTTACTCCGACTTCGATTGCATTCAAGTAATGGGCCGTTAACTCCCTCCTGGCATTTCGTACTCAGGATTGTACATTGTGCCATTTGATAAAGCGTTACAGTTTCTTAGAGCCCAAAATATACTGAGTTTGTTTTCACATATGACAGCTTCAAATCCTCCTGGAACCTACAAATCTCTGGCCATTTTTGATTTTAAGAAATGCTACAGATTAGAAAGAAATATCATACATATACAGCTCCCCTGTGAACGGCTCACTGATTCCATTAAAATTAATTGATTTTGCCGCAAATTAAACACTGGTGTGACTGGGCCTTTAAGAGCTTCAGCTCCGTGTGTTTTTGTTTTTTAGTGTTGAACAACTTGTATACAGCTTCCAGATTTGTATTTTCATTCCCTTTAGAGGTCGTACAGACTGTATTTTGGGGCAGCTGTACAGGTTTTATACTTGGTGTGTTAGTTTAAATGCTTCGACCTCATGTGTCCTGGTTTCCGGCTGAGCTGGCCATTCAGAAAACACCAATCTTCGCACCAAATGCAAATTAACTTCCGTACTTTGTGTCCATTGACCGAGACACAATGTAGGAATAAAAAAAAAAAAACTCAACAACAAATAAAAGTGAATTGTTAATTGCTGTATTAGACGTCCTTTCAGTCAGATTTGTTTTCCCCTTCATCTTTCTCAGCTGGGGGTGTTTCCTGTAGCGGTTGCCGTGGTGAGTCTCCGCTCTGATTGGGGGCTTCGGTGGTTTGTGACTCCGGTTTAGTCAAGGGCCCCTCAATCTGCGGTGCTGCGGTTTGTGTACAGTTGATCGGTGTGAGCACTATGGCAGGCTGCAGGGGACAAAAAAAATGTCTATATAAGATGGCTGAATTGTGTCGAGCGGAGAACCAAATGTACTCATAATAACAAGACAGAATAGCCGTAGATAAGACAAACAAAACCAAAGAATATACAGGCATTCCTCTGTCCACAGGTAGATTTGAGGCTAAATGAATGGGTTGTTTTTCATCACTTTACCCGATTAAAGCAGTCTTTATTCTTAATGTTGTCAGAGGTATTCCTGTACACAGAGATAAAGTCCCATATGTGCATAAAGAAAGGGGAAGCGTATCAAAAAAAACAATAGCTTCATTAGTTGTTTACCACTAGTCTTTTACAGATGTGTGTATGCAGGAAAAAATGAAAACAAACACCTCCTCTTAAGGGAAGTACGACAAACGAAAAAGGAACCTTAAGATCAGGATGTTTTAATGGTAGTGTGAAGTAGCGAGCCCAGATAGAATACCTGCAGTGACATTCACAGACAGCTGAGCCCTCAGCAGCAGACTAGAGCACACCCAGAGTAAAATAAAGGGCAAGGAGCAGCGATGGGAGGGGACAGTGAAACAGAAAGAGGCAGTTGGAACGGATGGAATTATTTAAAGGGGTTACTCAACTTAAAATTCTACTTTACTCTGCATGTTATTTAACTAGATGTTTTTGTCTTTTCTTTTGTTGCTTTTTTTTTGTAAGTCTTGTTCTTCGGCGGTAGGTAGGCAGTCATATCAAACTGGTATTCACCACAAATCCACTTCCAGTCCAGAACTGGGGCAACTCCTTTCGCCAAAGTGCTACAGTGAGGCTGGTGAGCAGAGTGCAAGGCACCAGGTAGAGCAAGGCTGGCTGACCCATCTGCATCAAGGCCAGCGCCACAAAGGTGATCAGCAGGCCGATGCCATAAGCTGACAGGAGAGTGAGAGAGAGACGGCACACACGAGGTCAACATTTTCAAAGCCAATAGTTTTTAACAGGGATTTTAACATTGCATGCGCTGCTCAGTGATTTTAATCCCACCCTAGCAATAATTACAGCTGCAGTTACCTACAGTGTTTCTGCTAACCAGCTGGTCCTGAGCGACGTCCTTGTATGTTAGTGTGCAGGGGAGGGGGGTTTCTGCAGGAATTAATTAATTAACTAATTTATACTTTTTTTTTAGTGTGAAATTTAACTTTAGTGTGAAAATGGAGGAAGTCAAATGTTTTTGGTAATCTGATACAAACATGTTAACACCAACAAATACTTATTTGGGAATCAATACTTGTAGACATCAGGAGAGCGAGACCCTGTAAATGCTCATTAATGTTAATTAATAACATCTGCTACATTTAATAATGTAAGTCTATTACAGACCACATCCTGTATTATTTTATTCCGCAACTCCCTCATGAGACTACAGCAACATCTGACTAATTACAACCTTCATAAGGCCCCCGCCCATGTACGTACCAATTGTACAGGCCACAAAGTAGATCCTGGAGGATTGTGTTAAAATGTCAAACCTGTGACAGTACGCCACCAGCAGACCTGCCAGAAAAAAAAAAAGAGGCAATCAGAACAATCAGCAAGAGAAACTACCGTATTCAGCCATCTTTCATCGTACCCAGGCGTAGGACACAACCTTAATTATTTGAGTTACTGCAGTGATTCCCTGCTCTTTACTTTACACTTTCTCTGTGAGATCTAAGTCTTGTAATGTGCAGTTAGCATTAAAAGCATTAGCCATAAAAAGTGTGGGTGTTGAGCAGTTCTGTGTTAACCTAGCTGCCAACCACATGAATGGTTTCTGCCCCAAGGACAGACTAAATAGGTGACTGTGGTTTTTGCAGAACCAAGAACAAGATCACATCACTCCTGTTTCAGCCTCTATACACTGGCTCCCAGTATGTTTTAGAATAGATTATAAAATGTTACTAATTACTTTAAAGGCTCTTCACGGCCTCTCTTCTTTCTGTTATTGTTTTCTTTTTAAACCTGATTGTTTGTGACTTGTGTTTTGCTGCCTTTGTGAAGCACTTTGTAACATGGATTTTGAAAAGTGCTCTATAAATAAATATGACAATGAGCTTTAAGCAGTTTGTGTTCCTTGTGGTTTGATGACACCGTTAATTACCTGGTACTAAGATATCTCCAAAACCCAGGAGGGAGAAGGGCCGGTCACAAAGAGCCAAGGGAGAGGAGTTTAACCGCGGCACTTTGAGCACCATGGGAAGCTGGAGGAAACACAAACATTAGTGTTTATATCAAACACCTCTGAGCTGAGAGTCATTATGAGTTAGAGGTGCAAGAGTTTCTACAACTAGACTAAACCTCACCCCATCCAAAGGGAGTTGAGGAATTTGAAAGCAAACTCACCTTCTCATGTGTGGAGGAATCAGAGGGACCAGCCGCTACCTCCACCATTATACTTTGCCGACTCTGTGGAGAAATGGCCATGGGTAACGTAAGTATGAAACACAAAGAAAGATGTTATCTGGTATTAAGTTACAAGATGCGGACACGGTGGGTATTTATAAGCATGGACCAGGTAAAGCAACAGTGAACACACCAGTGCAGATGTCATTCGGTACCACATTGGTTTCAATAGGCTATGTCATTTAACAAGCCTCCTCCACATGCAGCGCACCTGCTACAAGTAGTGAGTAAACACTAACACAAGGTGGAGAACAAAGTAGAATTGAAATGGTAAAATAACCTACTAGAAATATACCCTGCTGCCCACCCACCTCGTCGTTGACCCCACCACAGTTAAGTCATTCTGTAGGAAACACTGACATTTGAATAGCGTGAAAACATGACGTCTAAACGTACCTTTGTAAAGAATGGTGTAATAAATACAAAGAAAACATCATAGACAAAAAGAACAGACAGCAGTAAGGTGCAAGCCTGCAGAACAGAGACAGAAAAATAAAAATCAGGTGAGTTTACAACTAAGACAGTACATAAGACAAACATTTATTATTATTATTCAGTGAAACTCAATTAAAACCTTAAAAAGACATTTTCCACATTGTTGTGTGATGCATCTCATGTTTTTGAGTGTGCCAACCCACCTTAAATGTGGGGAGTCGGACTGTTTTGAGCATGTAGAGACAGAAGGCGATCCCCAGGGCGTCCTGTAACACCCACGCCCACCTGGAGGATACATAACAAGACTGCGAGTCAGCCCACACCACCATCATGTAATGTACCTCCAACATGTTACCACACACAGAAAAATTCCAACATTACGTCATCTGACACAAAGCGAGGAATCAACATCCACAATGGAGTACATGTGCTATTTAACCAATATTGTTGGGTGTAGGCTGCAACTAATGATTCTTTTCAGTCGTTTAATTGATTAGTTGTAAAATGTCAGAAAATGGTCCTCCAATGTCATGTTTTGTCCTCTACTAGTGATATTTAGTTTACTGTCAGAGGAGTAAAGAAAACAGACAATATTCACATTTAAGAAGCTGGAATCAAAGAATTTAGACATGTATTCCCTCCTTAAAATCTTCCTTGAATTGATTATCACAACAAATCAATTTATTTGATTAATTGTAACAGTTCTAGTGCAGGCAAACACTGAAAACAACTAAAAATACCCTTACCTACAAATGCAAATACCGTCTTTTTTAATATAAATCAAATTCATTTTAGTGCATATGCAGCCTAAATTACAACACTGTTGTAATGCTTTGTGTATTTCAAGATTTCTTCCAGGATGGACTAACTCACACAGGTGGCAGAATTTCCTGAAAATAAACCTTGTTTAACTGGTATTTTGGCTTTATGAAACTCTCGGAAGGCAGCACAGTAACATATTTCCCATCATGCATGTTGTCGTAGCCTGTGTGTGCACTTGACACTCTTCTCTTTGCACTTACTGGTCTTCATTGCGAAACACCATCCAGGTGATGCTGACACCGATGCAGAGGGCTGACAGCAGCAACATGCGGATCTGCGGCCGTTTGTGCAAGTATGGCAAGTTGTTCTCTGGGACCCTGTGGTCAAAAGATGGTCCACAAATCAATAAATATAATCATAATAAAGACATCTCATATCAACAGTATACAGCTTTTATTTTTTTTTCAGAATAACCATTCACAATAATTACATGCCTAAAAGTATACTTTGGTGCCCTAGCTCTATCTTTGACCAAATAAGTTGCAGGTATATATAAATTCTAACTGTAAGTTACGCAAATATTTGACTATACTACTGCAGAGATTAGACTTTGGCTTTAATTTGAATGTGAGGCACTCACTTACCTTCCTGGGCATTGGGCCGAGTCCGTCTTTCAGTGAAAGCACACACGCTCAGAAATCCTATGTTTAGAAACACCAGCAGCCGTGGTGCTGCTTCACATGTTTTTACTTTTGGACAGTTATAAGTAGGGCAGGCCAGAGTCGGGTAAACCTTGTTTGAAGTCTCCAAGTTAGGAGTCCTCTTCTGGTTGTATTCATTTATCTGATTTAAGAAGCAACCTTTGGCCTCTTTTCCTTTGTAGATTGCCTCCTTTTTTCCCCCTCATCCTCATCCAATCCATGCAATTTGATTACTAACCTATTCACTTATTACTAAATTTATTCTACCAAATCCCTCTGGTTTTATGTTGCTTCACTTTCCCCTAGAGTGCTGGGTCATAACATAAATGGAGGTGCTGGGAACTGAACCCAAGACCTCTTGAACAAGTACAATTGCAAACAAAGCTTAAAGACCTATTAGACTTCTCAGCGGCGAGCATTATGAAACCACATTGACGTGAACAGTCTCACCTGCACTTGCAGAAAGGAAGTCTCCTGACAAAAGGCCACAGACAGCTGTGGAGGCCGACTGAGGAGGCCACACAGAAGATGGCTATGACCCAAATGGCTAAACAGTGAGGAAACAGTGGAGGCAGGCAGGAGATTAGTACATGATTACCGTATGATATCCACTCATATTCTTTTGAGGAAATGCATTCTTTTTGCTTCTTAACAAAGTCAGTCCTTAAATATTTGAATAGTCAGTTTCACCCATGTGTGTCCGGTATTTCGTGCGCTGGCTGAATGTACATCAGCTGATCAAAGATGCTAAACAGTCTATCAGCAATCAGTCTTTTAATCTATTTATCAGGGAAATGTTATCTGAGCCATTAAGCTCTTTCACAGCGCGGCCACTCACAAGGAGATAATGCTGGACACTGAGCAGCCCCTGCTAGAGGAAATGAGGATAAAGTGTAGCTGCCTGAGGAATCTTGAGTTTACAGTCGAGCTAAATGGAGGAGTTATTAGTTCACTTTGTAATCCAAGATTTGCTCTGATAGTCTGGGCCTTTAACCAGCAACCTTCTGATTCTAAATCCTGCTTCTCTGCAGCTGAAGGGACGGTAGAGCAGAAGCTATAATAACAGAATTAGCAGTGCCACTGACTCAAGGAAATTATTTTCCACTTTTAAAGCGCTACTAAATCCTCCTCCACCACCACCACCCACAAACTTGTCTGCTGATACCTTTGCTGCCTTCTTCACAGGCAAAAAAAATTCTCAGAAACATTCAAACTCAGCCATTGTATCAGTCCTACTACATCTTTCCCTCTGCCCTCCCAGGTCAGTGGTTGTTCACTCTCCTCGTTTACTCCTCTCACAGAGAGCGAAGTATCAGAACTCTTGACCCGTAGCCGTCTAACTACATGCCCACTGGACCCGATTCCTATGATTCTCCTCCAAGCCATATCTCTTAACGCGGTTCCGACAATCACTCATGTGATAAATACTTCTCTGGCTTCAGGAACCTTCCCGACCACTTTCAAAAGGGCTCGGGTTACACCCTTGCTCAAAAAGCCCTCACTATTGACCAGTGTCTCTTCTAACATTTTTATCCAAAACTATTGAACGGGCAGTATTCAAACAGGTCTCAGAATTCCTCTCACAGAATGACCTCCTAGATCCATATCCTGGTTTTAAGAGTGCCCACTCTACTGAAACGGCTCTTCTGTCTGTAACAGAAGCCCTAAGGTCCGCTAAAGCTGCAGGATCACGGACTGTCTCTCGGATATATCTGCACGGATAATGGCTTGCCACCTTCAGCTAAACCTCTCTAAGACTGAACTCTTGGTCATTCCAGCCAAGCAATCTATCCACCATAACATCAAACTACAAATTGACTCCTCAACTATCACTCCAACCAGGGTGGTAAGAAACTTGGGTGTGATGATTGATGACCAGCTGTCCTTTTCAGACCAGGTTGCCGCTGTCTCTCGGTTATGCCGCTTTGCTCTACACAACATAAGGAAAATCTGGCCCTACCTCACTCAGTACGCCACCCAGCTTCTGGTACAGGCCATGGTTATCTCTCGCCTCGACTATTGCAATGCCCTCCTAGCAGGTCTTCCAGCTTGTGCAGTGAAACCTTTACAAATGGTTCAGAACGCAGCAGCGCGTCTGTTTTTTGATCAGCCCAAAAGGACTCATGTCACTCCATTACTCAGTGACCTCCACTGGCTCCCCGTGGCCTCCAGAATCAAATTCAAGTCACTAATGCTTGCATACAGAGTGACTACTGGGTCTGCACCCATCTACCTAAACTCCATAATACAAACTTACGTACCTTCTCGGCCGCGACGCTCCTCCAATGAACGCCGCCTGCCTCTGCCATCCCTTCACACAAAGCAATCCCAGTCCCGGCTATTCTCATCTGTGACACCAACGAGCTACCACACACCATCAGAGCAGGGGCGTCCCTCTTTAACTTCAAGAAGCTCTTGAAAACTCATCTCTTCCGAGAACACTTCCTCTTATAACACCTCTAACTCCTAACCTCTAACATGCACTTTCTGTGTTCTTCTTCTATCCCCTACAATGATCTTGTATTGATTGCACCTTTTTGTTTTGTTTGTACTTTTTGTTAACTCTTACTTCCTTCCCTAGGTATTTACCCCATTGATATGTACTATGAGCTCTTACTAGTATTTATTGCTGCTCTTACTAGTATGTATTGTCAGTTGTAGATCTGTATTTGATGCTCTGTTGATGATTGTATGTTGTTCCTCAAATGTAAGTCGCTTGGATAAAAGCGTCTGCCAAATGAGTAAATGTAAATGTACTGTTTTATTTTGACATTTCTTTAAGAGACAAATGTGACATTGACTGAGAAGTTACTCTGTTGTGAAAAACAAAGAATTATCTGCACGCTGAATAGTTTTGAAGCCCTGTAGGAGGTGTCATTTATTGCGACCTCTGAGAAGGTCTTGTGTGGGTTACATTGTATAGACTCACCTATTTACTACATGTGCATTCGGTCACCTCTGAGACCTTAGAGTTTGCAAGGTCACAATAAAAACCACCTATTGGGATTCATAATTACTCTGTGCAGCTCATTCTTTGTTTCAGCACTTACCCACAGGATGGTTTGGATGTGCCCACATTATTCTGTGTTTAAACTAGACTTATATCAGGGCAGCAAACAAGGCATTCTTCAGAAACTTCAGGCTCTGTTATACAGTATATGGGTACTGGGTGTATGGCTCTTTATTTATCTTAAAGTATAAGGTAGAAAGTAAAAATACTCCAGCACACACAGAAATACACTGCATAATTACTTTTCAACATTTCATGTGAAACATGTTGGGAGTATTTTCACTTTTCAACTTATCTTAGACTGATGTTCAGAGAGTTCAGCTTAAATGTTTCATGTTTTATCTACGGTATACAATTAGCTTTTCAGTAAGTAGTAAAGACAGGAAATGCATATATATATATATATATATATATATATATATATATATAATTTATTACAATGTGAACCATAAACCTTTTTTTTTTTTTAAATGGACCTATAACACAAATATGGACAATATTTAAAACTCAAAGTAAACAAAAAGAGAGAACGCCTTTCCACGTCAGTCCACGCCAACAGATACAGACTTCCACGACAATAACAAGGTTCCCAGGTCTCTGCATCTCTCTGGCACCAGGTGGTACATCTGGTCCATAGTGTGACTCTGGGAGGAGAATGTGTAATAAATGCTTCAGGTGATGAAAAATATAAAGTAAATAATATAATAGAAATATAATATAAATAGAATATTTTGGTGAAGTTAATTTTCTAACGTAATTCTATTCAAAAAGTGAATCTCTGATATATTCTAGATTCATTACACAAAGTGAAGCATTTCAAACCCTTTTTTTGTTTTCATCTTGTTTACGGTTTACAGCTCATGGAAATAAAAACTCCAGTATCTCAAAATGTATAAACATTTTAGAATAAAAATACATTTCTGCATTATAAATTATACAGAAATGTCCACTGGAGAAGAGCTCTCTAATCAGCTAATTAACTCAAAACACCTGCGAAGGTTTCTGAGGCCTTTAATCTCTCAGTCTGGTTCTGATGTCCACAATGAACTTTTCCCTCAGTATTCTAATTTTTTGAGATGCTCTTCTAAAAGATGCCTCAGTGTTTTAATGTTGACAGCACTATTATGTCACATAAGTGGGAGAAATGGAACAAGGGAGACGGTCTTTAAATGTTTTTGTGTTGTCCTCTTAGGAGAGACAATTTTATCAGCTGTCAAATGTCCAGTAGCCAAGTTGTTCTAGTAACATTACTTACACTTAAAGCAGGCGTGGAGGCATCAGATCCTCAACAAGAATCTTGTGACCAATATAAAAGGTACCTTTCTCTTGAACACAAATACATAAAATATAAATATAATAATATTATAGTAATATAATATTATATATTATAATACCTATTAAGGAACTGTTTTGGTCAAAGGTCAAATTTCAAAGAAATCTTAACTGTTTATTTAGTTTTCACTGTTGCGAGGGGTTTTTAGACTGTAATTTCCCCAAGTTGGTACTGTAAAATGTTGTGATGTATGTACCACTGATAATAGAGGACACTGTGAAGCAGAAGATATGAAATTGGTGGTGTCACCTATTAAGGAACTGTTTTGGTCAAAGGTCAAAGAAATGTTAACTGTCTATTAAGTTTTTGCTGATGTAGGGGTTTTTAGAGTGCAATATCTCATAGTTGGTACAGTAAAATGTTATGATATATGTACCAGTAATAGTAGAGGACACTAGGAAGGAGATGATATGACAAGGATGGTGTCACCTATTAAGGAACTGTTTTGGTAAAAGGCCAAAGTTCACAGAAAATGTTAACATGTTTACATATTGCTGTTGGAGGGAATTTTTAGAAGGCAATATCTCATAGCTGGTACAGTAAAACATTATATTTTTTACCAGTGATAGTAGAGGACACTAGAAAGGAGAAGCCATGACAATGTTGAACTAGCTTAACTGCTGAGGAATTAGGCTGGTGAAAGGTGAAATTTCATATAAATTATGTTCACATAATAAAAAAGAAAAGGTGTTTTTTGTATTTGCATTAATAACAAATAATAATAAATTATACTACTATTATCATTATTGTTATTAGTAATATTATTATATTTATGTTGTATGTATTTGTGTTCGGATAATCACTAAGAACATCACAAAAAAACGCGTACGTATCTTTCAGGACCTTCGGCTCACTCGCGCTTCGTCCTTACCATAATAACACTGCTTTCGGCGCAACAGAAATCAGACGGCGGCTGACCTGACCACGGTTTTGCATTCGGCGGCTCACGTTATGCAGCCAGCGTCTCTTTTCCACCTTTGTTTGCAAACCAATAAATCAAAATCAACAGTCAAATAATCACACAAGTCTCCCCGATGTCAGCCTGAGATCGTATGTTGACATTAAATATATTGGAAATAGCAGCCAGCGTGCAGCGGTGTGTTTACGCTAAATACTGAGTTGTTGTTTTTAGTTTTCATCAGTCAGGAGGTTTTTACACAGTCGAAGTCGGTCTCCTCCTCTCCAAAACAAGCGGAACAGCTGATTATAGCAGGTAGGCCTAATTAAGCTCGTTAAACATCACGTTCCTCCGATGTTCAGGCGACACAGACGTGAGTGTGTATATTCCAGTCAAATCTGATGTACATTTATAATGTTGCTCATGGATAGTGGTTACAAATAATGATGTCTGTGCATCGCTTTGTATGGCTACAGCCTATGTCAGCTGCAGCAGGGGTTGTAGCCAATTCTGTGGTCTGGTCTCTGCCACACCGACCACTGATCGCTACCACAGTCTCTAAGGGAAGGCTCCTTTCTGTTCCTTGTTACACAAACTGTGGCAGTACACATTAAAAAAGGTCAGTTTCAAGTTTTTATACAGTCTATGGTTCCAAAGTAGACCTTAGATCATTTAAATTATCTCAACTGGCAGATGATACAAATTTCTTTTTTTTTTTTTTTTGTGTCTAATAGAGAGGAATGGATCAAAGCAATTAGATGTGTTGAGGAATTTTCTACTGTATCAGGCTTAAGAATGAACTTGAACAAATCTGTTTATTAGGCTATCACTTAAGGAATGTGAACTATCAGAAGTTAATGATATCCCTGTGAAGAACCCAGTTACATACCTGGGTGTGATAAGAATGAAAAACTCTGCAATAACCTAAACTTCAGCCCTATGATTAAACAAATAATGAGAAAAGGTTCAACATGTGGTGGATGAAGCATCTTTCACTGAATGGTAGAGTTCTACTATCTAATACTGAGGGAATACTATTGTTCAAGGAGAGACGCAATTTCGCCCTTTATGATAGGTATAATATTTAAGTGTTATTATTTTACGCACTGATGGCCGCCGGCACACAATAGCAAGCATATTATCATACGTAGCACTGTACTAATTGGAGGATGCATCAAAAAGCCAATAATGCTAAACAAATAAGCAGCAGTCAATACAGAGTCTAATTCTAGTTTCATGTTCGCTGGTCGCGGCCTTAACCTGTTTGTTCAAAACTGTGAGCACGATAGTGGCTGATGGTGGAGAAGTGGAGCCATCCTGTCAATCATGCGTTGCGCAGCGTAAGGTAGTTTATTAGGAAAGTATGCTTGTTTAAGTCTGTTTATCTTTTTAATGTAAATAATAAACAGATTTGTTCAAGTTCATTCTTAAGCCTGATACAGTAGAAAATTGCTTTGATCCATTCCTCTCTATTAGACAAAAAAAAATTGTATCTGCCAGTTGAGATATTTAAATGACTTAAGGTCAGTTTAGGTCTACTTTGGAACCATAGACTCTATGAAAACTTGAAACTGACCTTTTTTAATGTGTACAGCCACAGTTTGTGTAACAAGGAAAAGAAAGGAGCCTTCCCTTAGAGACTGTGGTAGCGATCAGTGGTCGGTGTGGCAGTCTGGCAGCAAGGCAGCGACCAGACCACAGAATTGGCTACAAGCCCCTCGTTAGCTGGTTAATTTGCCTAATTAATGAAATGAAAACGCAAACAACAGTGTTGTGAGCTGAAGGAACCTTGTAGATCATTGAAAAGAGATCTGGGGACTTTTAAGTCCCCAGATCTCTTTTCGGTACCTTTGGTCGAACAGCGGCTATAGAGCCTCCTTAAGGAAGAAAGGAAGGAAGACTTACCTTAATTATGCGTCACTCATTCACTCTCTCTGGGCCTTTCCAAAAGTACTTGCTCTTCCCTACCCTTACCTACTTCCACACTGTTTGCTTGTCTATGCAGACGGTCCGACACATAATCAACTAACATGATTAATGCTGTCTCATTCCCACTTGCACTCAATCATTTACCAGGTGACATCTGTTAAGTCTGTGAGGGTTCAGGGCTGAGGGTTTAGGGTTTAGGAGGGACATTGATATTGGGCCATTATATTTTCCATAGAAAATAAAGAGGTTCAACATACATGGCCTACTCTTTTACAATCAATATAAATCATTTCATAAAAATATAGAATGTCTCATTTTCATAAATGAATAGCTGAGCTAGCCAACGTCTTAAAGAAATATTCAAAATCTAACCAAAATAATTTGGTACATATATTAAAATAAATGACAAATGTTCACACACTTTTCTTCAACATCAATCCTGAATTATAATCAGTCAACTGTTGTATGAAAGCAGTGAATGATAGTGCTGCTCAAAAGTCAGATCCTATTTCTGCAAGAGAGAGGGAAGTTCATCCAAAACTTGGTTGTATTTATACCCTATGCGTTAAGGGAACTTGATATGGCTGTGAGGGTGATTCGGACCAGAGGACACTCCGTGAGGGAGAGGAAGTGGCAAGGGTCTACTTTCGGGAAAGCACTTTCTCTTATAAACACTCTTTCTCTTCCTGCCCCTATCAGCTGACTATGGGCCTTCTCACCTAGTTTTACAATCAGGTTTCACCGCAATCAGCTCAGCCAATCATGAAGTCACTATAAATATAAAATCACACTTTAAATCTGTTCTCTCCTCTGCTGACAGCTTTCATTTCAGTAGGCCTACGAATCACTGCGCCTCTCCTTCACCCCATTCACCTGCTGCTCAGCAGATCCAGGCTCACTTTAGCTCAGCAGAATCCTTCCCCTCTTCTCATCCTGATACCCAACATCTTCTTCACCTATTCATCTCACCGCCGCCAGTCTCTACACTCCACTGGGAGGAGGAGGATTTCTATGCCTCTGCAGCTCCACCCCTTTTTAAAATACTTCATCATCACGATGGGGTCTAATCGCTAAAAATGAAATTTCAAATTCTTATCCCAGTGTATCATATATTAGGAAATTATTGTTATTCACTCAATCAAGTCTCTGATTGAACTACAGTCTTTAGACAATTCACCTGACCTTCATGTCTTTGGACTGTGGGATGTCCCTTCATCACCAGTCTTCACGAGCAGATAAACCCTGCTGTGCCTCCTAACAGCTTAATTCAGCCATAGCCCCCCTCCCTGTAACCTTTACTGTCCAACATCCACATAATACATTTTGAAAATTACGTTTACGTTCTTTTCAGTGATGGTAAACAATTTTATCCAAACCATTGAGTATAATCCCTCATGTTGACAATAGAAGGAGAATAACACTCACATTAACATGAGATACTTTACGTGTTTTTTCTCTACATGTGTATGTGATATTTTCAAAACATATGTGTGCTTTGTAGCCAATAAAAACCCAAACTAATTTTGTACTGAAAACAAGAATCCAGTGTATATGTTTTCTCTCTCTTACTGGGCGGAGCAGCTGAGTAACAGCTGGCCTCAGAGGGAAACCAGAATAGAAGAGGGAAACATTTTTACAACAAAGAAACAACGTGCCTCTGCCAAATCTTGATGGACTACAAGTGAAACATTCCTTGTGGTTTTAGCTGCAGCGTGGTTATTAACACTGTGGGTGTGGGTGTAAAATAAACACACAAGCAAAGACACCACAGGTCTATGATTTAAGTGGTACTATCCTTTAAAACTGAGTAATGACTGTAATATCACATATTTAAGGTGCAAAATGTATTTTTGCATAATGTTCTGTTTTCACTGCCAAGTTAAACATCTTCTGTCAGTTTAAACTTTTATACTTATTGTTTGTGTTTATACTTATTTCCTTTTGTGATGAAATGCATTTGTTAACATATCAGCTCACGGTTGTTTAAACAATAAAAATGCTTTCCTCAATTAACACAGTAAACAGATAATGTGGTTGTGACTTGGTTTCTGTCTTTTGTCACTTGACTTCTTTCTCTCTCTCTTTCTTTCCGTCTCTCTCTCTCTGAGTCATCCTTCTCAGAAGTGTGTTCACAGTGTGCGGAGCTACAAGACTCAGCTGGATTTAAACTGGACTGATTCCCAACCCTCTGGCCAGAGGAGCAAAGTAGTGACTAACGGTAAGACTGGTTTCAGATTCTTAGGTGATTCTTGGGTGTATTCGCATTACAGACAAAGCCTGTACTGTACTATAATCCTGTAATGTTGTAAACATTTACAAGTAATTTGCAATTTTATATTTGATTGAATCGGATTTCTTCTATTTGTGCCAATCCGAGTATTCCCCTTAGATTTAAATTGAATCAAGAATGTATTTTAGCTGTAGGTTGCTTTATGTTTATCTTTTATGTTAGAGCTGATGCATAAGATACAAAGAATGACAGATCTAACTTGTATTTTTTGTTGAAAAAAATGAATGAATGAAAAAAGAGCTCAGTGTTCATTAGGGTATACGTGTAAGGCATAATTTCATAATGTTCCCCTCACATTTATTGTATTGAGATGATTTTCTTACTATTGTCTCTCTGCACATTGTTCTCTTACTGTCCTGTACTGTTATTCCTCCATCACTGCATGTTATATACCATCATATATTTGTATGTAGCCTATGCATATTTATTTGCAAGTAACTTGTAACTATCTAAAGATGTATTCATGTTTAAGGCAGAGCTAGGAAAAAGTTAATTAGTTACTCTACTGCATCTGTTAGATAAACACCATGGAGTAAAAAAGTACTTCCTACTTACTTGTAGTCGAGTAGAACCATAAAGAAGCATATAATGAAAATACTCAAGTAAAGTAAGTCTCAAAATTGCAAAAGTACAATATTTGAGTAAATGTATTTAACTACTTTGCACCATTGCATTTATTATGTGGTCAACCAGTGCTAAGGTACTCAGTTACTAAATACTACTACTTTAATAATTGATGGCTGTGTTTGAAGAGGTGTCCTTGTTTCAACTAGCCAACTAGTTTTAATTTACGCAGAGCAGAAATCTCATCTGGGGGATCTCCACGGGAATTGGATAGTTTATACAATCTGTACTCTGCACTTTGAACTTATCACGCTGCAGAGAGGCCAGATTAACTCACATTATTTATCTGGGCGAAGGCACAACAGGGAGGAACAGTTGAGGTCAGGACATGATGTCCAGATGTTGACGGTGATGTTATCACGGCACAATAATTAGCCCACAATCACAAAATCATTTGCAGACTTGAATGTCTCTTAAGATAGATTTTCCCCAAACTACAGGTTTACTTCGTGTCCATGTACAGTATTTTCCTGTTTTGGAACAAATAAGCTAATTTCTGAAAGTTTTATTGTAACCGCAACATGAAATCCAGACTCTGGCTCCACAGTTGCTTGTGGCATTAAAGTAAATTATCATGACATTTGTGACTTTTGGCCCTTTAACATGTGTGTTCCCTCTTGGTTTAAGATGTTTTCTCTGTCAACTCTTAGTGTGAACACAGTATTGCTCAAGCTCAAAGATGTGTCAAAATGATCATTTTTGAATATTGTTACATAAAAATTCCTCTTTTTTTCTCCAGTCCTGCCATTTTTACAAACATGTCTGAGCTAACCACAATCCCTTGACATGCACATTACGTTTAGCCTGCAAAGGTCTATAGATTACGGTACGGGAAATGGTGTTTGTTAGAGTCCATTAAAAAACAGGAATCCTAGATAAGTAACCATATTAGGTCCTTATCTAAATATATGGAGTGAACTTTACAACATACGTTTGAGAAAGTCTGTATTTCAAGGCTGGATATTTAGTTATTAAGCGTTGTTACAAATTTCAGTGGGATTTTGAATGATTTTTTGTTACCTCTGGAACAGAATCCAAAAGTTCTGGTTCCACTTTGTCTCTCTATAAAACTGCATTTGACCTTTAAGTGCGGGTTGCTAGCAACGCAATATTAGAGTAGGTATGGAGCTCACGTAGCTATATTCACGGTCACTTCTTTTCACAATCCAATAAAATTTCAGAGATTTCAGATCTTGTCAGTAAATCCTGCCCACATACCATTTGCCATTTACCGTTTCACTCAGACATTTCTCACATTGCAAAAGCTAAAGATGGTCTAACTGCCATTTCACTGTGACTTAAAGTACAACAACTGAAGAAATGTACAAAGTTTCTCTCCAACATTTTATGTACATTGCTGCACCAGCAGAGCTGTGAATGTTTTAAAGCCAAAGATAAGTGATTGAAAATGTCCTCCCTTACAGCTTCATCTGAATAGCATGGATGTCTCAGAGGACGACTACTATTACCATGAAAACATCAGTTTCAACTTCAGCTATGATGACTACCCCACCCTCTGTGAGAAGGGTGATGTCCGTTCCTTCGCAGCCCTCTTCCTACCGATCATGTATACCGTGTGTCTGGTGGTGGGACTGGCTGGAAACACCTTAGTCGTGGCTGTCTACGCCTACCACAAACGCCTCAAGACCATGATGGACACCTTCCTGACCCACCTGGCTGTGGCCGACCTGCTCCTGCTCTTCACGCTGCCTTTCTGGGCTGCTGATGCGGCGAGGGGCTGGGAGCTGGGCGAGGCGGTATGTAAGATCGTGTCGGCCTGCTACACAGTCAATTTCACCTGCTGCATGCTGCTGCTGGCCTGCATCAGCATGGATCGCTACTTGGCATTAGCCAGGGCGCACGGTGAGGACCGAAGAGGGCGGCTGCAGAGGATATTCACCAGGAGACACTGTTGGAAGGTGTGTTTAGTTGTTTGGGCGACAGCTTTCATGCTCGGTCTTCCTGATTTAATACTCTCAGAAGTGAGATGGGCGTCTAATCGGAGCGTGTGTATGGCCATCTACCCTCCAACAATGGCTGGAGTGGGGAAAGCTGCACTGGAGATGACAGAGGTGCTGCTGGGATTCCTGCTTCCTCTCCTGGTTATGGTGATCTGTTACTGGAGCGTAGGCCGAGCACTAAAGGTGCTCCCCATCGAGAGCAGAGGCAAGAAGTGGAAGGCTCTACGTGTTCTCCTGATAGTAGTGGGGGTGTTTGTGGTCACTCAGCTGCCTTATAATGTGCTGAAGTTGTATCGAGCGATGGACTCAGTCTACGCCTTAGTGACCCACTGTGGTACGAGTAAATTGTTGGACCAGACGGCTCAGGTGACTGGGAGCTTGGCCCTCACTCACTGCTGCCTCAACCCGATCCTGTACGCCTTCATGGGGTCCTCCTTCAGGCAGCACATGCTGAAAGTGGCCAAGAAGTTTGGCGAGAAGAGGAGGAAGAGGAGGCCAAATCCTGCAGAGGAAGGCATGGATATGTCATTTAACTCCCACAGTGCATCCCAAGAGACAAACACATTCTCAATATGAGTTACCACTTGTGGCACTATGTTGGAAAGTCATTAAGTTGTACATATTTTTGACGTTTTAACTCTCAATTCCCTGCACACCATAAACAGGAGGTTGTTACTGTTAAGTCTTTTCCTCCTCCAGTTTATTAAAAATGAGTTCAAGCAATATATACATTTTTTTTGTCTCTGTCTGTACTTTCAAGCAATAAAGAACAGTATGTTTTTTTTCTCTCAAGTGAGTGATGAATACAATATGTTTGTTTTGATGTTTTTATACCCGGGTCCAAAAGGTGATTAAACAAGACTAAAAGTCTACAGACATGCCAGCAGCTCTGTGAAACTGTAGCCCACTTACAGCTGCGATGCTTTGAGCACGTTTAGCACGTATAATGTTTACCATCTTACTTACTTAACACAAATTAGACCACAGACCCCCATTTGAAACTTGCCTTTAGATGTTTTATTACAGAAAGTGTAGCAAACCTCTATGACCAAAATAGTCATACATGCTGTCATTATGTTACTTATGGATGGAAATAAAATGAAAACGTTTTTAAATAGTAGCCATAACAATTAACTATTTGAACTTTGATACAGAAACAAGGTCTATAGAGTCAAAAAAAACCTTTGTAGGATGACTCACATGCTTGGATTTGGTTGTGTTTAGTTTTTTTGAGAGGTAACCTCCAGAATTCCACAAGAAATATTCAACACTCTTCCAGCTACCCACACGGTACAAAGTACAAATAAGATTAATGCTTGAATTTGATACTCTTCATTACACACTATACAGCTAGGAATGAAATCAAAGAAAAACGAGATCTATTTGTGAAACTATGAGTGAGCTGGAACTTTGCTCCTTTGGAGAAAAACAACTTTTTAACCTTTTAAATGTTGCTGTAATCAACTTAATACTCCTGATCCACTTGATGTTGCACTTCTGCACATGCTATAAACCAGAGGTACTACACATGCACCACTGATATGTAGTGAGAAAGCATGATTTTGTTCCAGTTGAACTATGCGCTTTCTGATCATGTGTTTTATTTATAAGCTCAAGCACATATAAAATCATCTCCCAGAGAGCTTTTTTTCACTGGTGGTAGTGCAGAGTCTTTAGCCAAATCTACATGTACATCCAGTGGGATTTAACTCCCTTTCATGAGGGAAAAACAGCTTTGTTGTTTCCTGAATTCCTGAGAACATCTGAGACACATTTGCTCCCCATGTGCTTTGCAGTTTACCTCTGAGCAGACAGACAATTCTGCACAACAGACTACACAACTTCATGTAACCTTTTTATGAGTTGATGATGGAAGTAGAGCCATGATGTTTTGGTTTAAAACTGGGGTGGCAAACATTCAAACATTTAGTCATACAAAGGTAAAAGGTCCAGTATTAGCAAACACTGTATAAACATTGTTTTTCTTTCCCTTGCCAACTTGTTGCAACATACCCTTGTTCAAAGGGTTGTTTGTATACCCCTTAAACAACAAGGCAGTTCAGAGTGCTTTACATAACACAGAAAGGTATAATAAAAATATATAAGATACACAACAATATAAAAAGATTATTTTGCTCTTATCTTTGTTAAACTGGAGGACATTTTGGCACATTTAATCATTGATTTGTTGAATGCACTTCATCAGTGTTTCTATACATACAATCTGTATAGAAGTAAAGAGGTATCCTCATTTACAATGGCGTCGAGATGTAAAACAATGTTTGCAAACAAAATTGCTAACAATAAAAACAACAATGTATGATAGCTAAAAGTTACAATGCTGGATAATAAAACATGCTATAAAGTAATAAAATAGAAGAAATAAATACAATGAAGTTTAAAATAAAACAAATACAAGCGTAATAAACATTTATATATTTTATTTTTTATAATTGCAGTGCATTTACAATCCGTTAAAACTAGATCTAAAACAAGGTCCAGATTGTATAAGGTACACAGTTCTGATTAATTGAATGTGGTGCAACATGTTATTCTGTGAGCAAGTACAAAGATTATGTGAGTACATAAAAAATTAGCATATAGGACCATAGTTACCTGTTGATTGATACCTGTTGTTTTATAAATCTGTGTTTCGTCTGTATAATTATGGTAGGATTTCCCCATATGAGCTAGTGGGAGCATGTAGAGCAGAAGAGGCCTAAGAATGAAGCCTTACGAAGCTCCATGTTATTTTTGTACACTCAGATGTGTAATTACCAATACCCACAAAGTTGTAAAGTACTATATTGTGATCGACTGTGTTGAATACAGCACTGAGATCTAATAATACCAAGACTACTGTCTGCGTATAAGTGAATGTCTTTGAAGACCTTGATAAGAGCAATCACGTTGCTATAGTCGAAATCCTGACTGGAAAACATCAACACTATTGTTTACAGCCAAGAAGGTGCTAAGTCATGTACTTAAAATGGGAGGTTTGATATGGGCCTGTAATTGTTCACAGCATTACATAATTTAAATATTTAGCATTTTTTTCCGTCTTAGACATACGTATGCGCTGGTTTATGTTGTCATGTCAAACAAAACAGAATTTGAAAAATGAGAAGTTCCTCATAGATTATATTAGAAAAAAACAATGATCTTGAATGCTTTTAGTCATCTTCCCATCTCCCAGCTGGTACAAATCAAGTGATGCTGCAGGTCATACTCTGGCATGTGTGCCGTCTCATGTGGAAACCATTTGACTGAGGTTTGCCACCCGTTAACTGAAAACATTTTAATTAGCCAAAAAATAAACTCTTAGCTAATGTGTGATAAGTCTTCTGAGTGGTTTAAGACAACCTTGATAAACAACTCTTACGCAACATAAAAGTTAAGTACATGTTGAAGTAATGTGCGATTGTTTTCCCCTTTTCATTTTTAAATTAAACTACAAGCATTACTTGTCAGAAAAGAAACATTTCCAAGTTGAGATTGTATACATTTATTGAAAATGTACACATTAACAAAATGTATCAAAAAAAAAAAAAAAAAAAAAATTACTTCTTGTAATCAAAGAACACTAAAAATATACCAAACATTCCACTTAAGGCTCTTTAGCATCTGAGGTTTCAGATATGGCTAATTCACTTTTTAAATTACGATTAAGGCAGTTAACCAGTCTCAGTTTAAACAAACTAGAACCAAGAATTATTATTTTTTCTTAAATTAAGTACAAAATATTAGTTATTTAAATATACAATATAATTATAAAGACTTTTTTAAAACAAAACTCAAGAGGCCTAAAACGGCAGTGTCACAATAATTTAGAAGAGAAAATTTTGTGGCATTTTTACATGAGAACGAGGTTACAAAATGTAACAAAAACATTCACTCATTAAATACAATATGCCATTTCATGAAATACAACTATGGAATTGGTTAGGTTTCCACAAAATATGCTTTTCATGTAAAGAAAGTTACTTACATACCCTGAACTACGTCATGAACCCTGTATCAAATGTTAGAAAGAATCCAATACTTAATTGTTACGTTAAAGTAAATATCCACTAAAGCAAAACACTGTCACAATCCCAAGTGAAAGTAAAGAGGTTGTCTTCAAGTCTCAGGCTTTCCACTGGATGTGGAAAAATACAAAGATACAAAACACACAGAAGTGCAGTGAGAGGCTGAAGGATTTGTCCTGGCTTTCTTCCACTAACACACCTCATTTCTCTGGAATGAGGTTGATATTTACCCAGTAAACCCCCAATGGACTCAGTTACAATAAATATCTTACAGTAGTTTAAATCAGGCACTTTGTTTTGTGCAGGCAGAGGGCAAAAGGCCAGTATAGTAAAGTGAAGTTTTCTGGCAGACAGTAGTGAAATCTAATGTGTGTAATGTTTTTTTTGAAAGATGGTATGTTTAAGCACCAGCTGTGCAGTTAACAAAAACTGTGAACAACAAAAATTTCAAGAGGTATGTCTGAAGCATCTTTAGAGAGGGATTGTATAAGCAAACAGAGGCGATGTTTGCCATCAATAATTGAGGATCTGCACATCAAACAGGTCACACACTCCCTCATTGTCATCCAGGTTGAAGTTGTAATCTATACCTGCGTGAGGAGAGAGAAGCAAACAAACTGAATAGGATTCTTCCAGCTTGGAGTTCCCATCAGTCAAGGAAACTTGTGGATGAGACATGTGTAATTGGCAACAGGTAGATTTACAATCGTCTTTTGAAGTAAATATGATACAATTGGATTTTTTGACATTGAGAGTTAATTTGTTTAATTTGAAACCATTGGAAATTCTTCCTAAATTAGTGTTAACTTTGGCCATCAGTACAGAGAAGTTAGTATGTGAGAGAAATAAATTGATTAGACAAAAAGTACTAGGAACATGGTGGATGATGCTACAGCCAGGGCATTCATATAAATAAGGAACAGGAGTGGTCCTAGAATAGATCGGTGCAGGACCCCGCTTCTTATAATGGCCCTATCCGACGTCCATACAATAATGTTAACAGTTGTGTAAAACCATGTAGAAGTGATTCCAGTAAAACCATAATGTAACAATACTGGAGTAAGATGCCATGGTTAAGAGTGTCTATGTCAAAAGCTTTAGATAAGTCAAGAAATATTCCTAACCCATATTCATTGTTATTTAAAGCGGTGTGAATTCTGTGTTAAACAGTTAAAAGCACAGCTATTTCATTCCATTGTTGCTAAATCTATATTGGTGTTCATACAGGTTGTTCCACTCCTGCAGATGTTTGATTATTCTATTGTAAACCAACTTCTACAAAATCTTTGAAAAACATGGAAGGGCAGAAATTGGGTGGTAGTTTGTAAATTAACTTCGTCCGCCAGATTTAACCTGAAGGAAATACTTCAGCAATTTTAGGTGATTCCGTTTTACTCCAGTTTCTAGAGATTTGGCAAATGTTTCAGGTCAATGGCCTGAGAATTGAGGAAGTTTGATGACCCGACAGGACCTCTCTCTTTTTGGCAATGATGTCCATGGTTTCCCTCTCAATGTTAGCAGGCTAACATAAATAAACTAAGACTACACATTACACCTTCCAAATATCTGCATGTTAGCATTGTCACTGTGCGCATGTTAGCATTCTGACCTTTGCTCAAAGCACTGTTTAGTTTTTGTTGATTACCCTTCTAAATATATTGTAATAGCCAATTCTTCCTTAATAAAAAAGGTTAGTTAAGCCAGATTTTGAGACTCTTACCATCAGTAGACATTAGCTCATCAATCAGGTCAACAGCTCCTACAAGAGAATTCAAAAAAAAAAAAAAAAAAAAAAAAAAAGAGGTTTCTATAGTATAGTCAACCATTCATTATTAGAATACACAACAGCAATTCACAACCACCCAAGCTGGATGAAGCAGTGTATCACAACATTCAGCCATTCTCTCTCATCAGTCTGAGTAATAAATCTTGGGATCAAACCTCTGAAAAAAAATAAAAATAAAAAGCAAGCCAGAACCATAACTGAAACCAATGTGATGCAAACTTAAACTGCCCCCGAGCGTCACTGCTGGAAGCAATTGCAGAATAAACTCTGTTCACATCCCTCTGCTTTACCCTCTCTGTCGTCTTTCATGTGGTCTCCAGCAACACTGAGCTTCAGCAGGCTGCTCACGTCCAGCACAGACTGGAACTCTGGGCCCGCCAGGTCCATCTGCTGCTGCTCCAACACAGCTGCTGACTGATTGTGGCACTCTGCAGGTAGCATGGGAGGTGCAACAAGAATACTCCGTTAACAGTAATGCCACTTTTAGAAAAATTAAACCTGCATCATTACTACAAACAACATACAGGGCTGAATCAAAATGTGCACAAACTGGACTTGCAGCTTGTTTCTCATACCTTCTGCAACATGTTCAAATATGGCTCTTATTTTTTTTTTAATCGTCATCATCATCATCCATATCCTTATGAATTGTCTGTAATTTTCTTAGCCAAGTGTGGTGAAGTTTTTATCCCCAGAAGACTCTCTGGAAGACTGCTTGATTGTGGATTTCCTATCAGCCCTCAGCAAGCGGGTTTGCCAAGTGTGCTGAAGTCCAGAAATTTGAATTCAGCAAGAGTTACAATTTGGGGAATGTGCATAATTACTTTTTTTCAGAGATTTAGATAAGAAGATTGACACTCATTTCTGTCATGTCTGTAAATATGAGGCTACAGCCAGCAGCTCATTAGCTTAGCATACTCCAGGAAGTAACTGGCCATGAAACACAGAACCCCCTGTATCCAAACTTATTTTTATCTGGCTCTAGTCAATGGTAAAATACTACATTTAACAGCATCTCTAAACCCAGGCTTTCTCTTGGTCAAGCCATTGCGTAAACAACAGTAAAAATCATGTAGTAAATCTCTATTGTGTTACTGATTTTTTATTTTTTTTTAAAAAGGAAGGTTTGAGGAGTGTTCTTCTTTCACAATGTGAGAGCAAGTTAGTTAACAGTTACAAATATAGTGACTAAACCTTTTCTCATAAACCTAGTTCCGGATAAGGAAGTGGTTTGTCTTCAAATGCAGTTCTCCTACCCAGGACAATTCCCATCACATGGTGTGGGAACAGATGCAAACGCATCAGGCTGTCATGTGATATAAAGACAGGATGCATCTTCCACATCATATTACAGAGATGCAATTCTGCCTGTTAACGTCATTGTCTGTGCAAGTAGAGAACAGTTTTGAAGTTTATCATATGCCAATCCACATCCAATTTCATTACAATCAGAATCTACTGTTGCAAACAGATTCAAAGATCACAGACAGATTACAGACATCAGTGGAAGAACTTTGTGGCCTTTCTTGTGCTTTACCTTAAGATGTTGTTTCTTTCTTACCACTAGAACTGTTGTGGAAGGTGTCTAGAAATCTTACTCACTGCCAAACTAGAATATTTTATACAAAAGAAATTAGACACACAACATTTACAAGTTAAGGTTGATGGAAAGGAAAGAAAATGCTTGTGAAAGGAGAGGTTGTAACCCTCCCCATTCCAATTTCAAGGAGAGTAAGTGTACCATGAGTGTAGAGAGTAAAAACGAAAGCTGGAAATTGCAAATTCGGTTGAATCAACCTTTCTAAAATAGTTTTAACAAACATAAAACAACATTATAACCTTCTAGGGTTTATTGCAGGGCTGTCATATTATTATCTTGCATTAGTTTTAGCTAGGTGGGCCCAATTAAGCGGCAATGTCCAGTAGGCTTGTTTCGGTGTGATTTTCTCTTATCTCTGCTCTCTTAATACTGAAACTTCCAGTGCATTCAGCCATTATGATATGACACAAAATAAAAGTGATAACTGTCAGCTACAAGTGTAGCTGACTCATGGGGGAAGATGTTATTTCAGCCAGCTCATGACGGAGGATTTCAGAAAGAAAAATGAAACTGCCCCAGTGCAACAGTACTCTGGGGGTACTGTAAAGCAAGCTTCTTGGTATAGATGAATGATATATGTGAATGAATGGTTTATTTCGGTTTACAAAAGATGATTTATTCAATGTGTAAGAGATTTTTTGTGAGGCCTGTTTTATTTTTTAACCATTACTAGACATACTGTGTGGATTGAGAAGGTCAATTAATTAATTATCCTTTATTATATTTAAAGCTTTGACTGAATGTATAAACTATGTATCTGCACAAAATATTATAATTGGAGTTTAAAGCTAAGCTTTTGTCCTAGAAAAGCCATTCGGTAACAATGGCCCGTGGTGGTTTTCAAGAGAAACTTAAATCTCAAAGTCCCTGTCCTTACCCATCTGTACATCAGGAGGGCTGGATGATGGCGTTAGTGCTTCATCATGTTCTGGCAACACCATCTGGTGGTCTGAGCAGAGAGAGTCCTGGCTGCAGTAGGAGGTGGTGGTGTTGGAAGTGGAGTACATGGACGTCGAGTGTGGGAACCTCTGCAGGCTAGCGGGGGTGCTGGGTGGAGTAGGCATTGGACAGATGTCATCAGTGGGCGGCACAGAGAAGACCACGGGTATTGTGGAGTCTGAATCCCTGTTGATGAGCATGACCTGGATGGGAGCTGAGTGGCTGCGTAGGTTCACCTGGTACTTCTTCTGATCACACTGGCCCTAAGGAGCAGCAGTATGGAGATACATTTACCAATTACAGCGGCTGTAATCAATTATTACTACATACACACAATGGATCACGTGTCTATTTCTATGTGAAATTGTCTTAGTGACAAACAGAAAATTATCACATGATATTGCAGTTTGCCTCAACTCTAAGACATAGATACAGTTAGCGACTACCTGGTGAACATGTTTGAGCATTTAGCAGCCAAAGGGCCTAATATTTCCCTCAGGAGGTTGGTAGACACCAGAAACAGAGCTAAAAGAGACTATTGGATTTACATTAATTAATGTGTCAAGAAACACAACTCCAAATAAATACATGTTACTCCATATCTGCTGGATGTTTAAATGGCCAACTGTTTGCTAACAAGTTTGCCAGATCAACTGAAAAGGAGAAAAGGTGCGTTATGTTCACAGCTTGTTTCTGCTGCCCCCAAGTGGCCACAGGTGTAATTTCTTACAGAGGAGAGTAGTCTGCGATGTTTATGAATCTGAGCTGATCTAAGCCTCACTCCACAGACTGTAAGCAGGTATCACATGGAGCTGAACTTGGCACGTAAAAATTTCAGAGTGGTCGTTTATTGTGGCCAGCCTAAGGCACACCTATGCAATATCTATGCTGTCTGATCAGCATCTTGATATGCCACACCTGTGAGGTGGATGGATTATCTCGGCAAAGGAGAAGTGCTCACTGATACAGATTTTGACGGATTTCTGAACAATATTTGAGAGAAATAGGCCTTTTGTGTACATAGAGAAAATCTTAGATCTTTGAGTTCAGCTTATGATGAATGGGGGCAAAACCAGAAGTGTTGCGTTTATAATTATGTTCAGAGTATGTCTATTCATGCAAAAGAAATACACACCAGCCTGTACAACCAAATGTGGTGAGAACCCTTTGCCTTATTGGCAAGACTGTTTTCCATTTCCAGCTAAACTTCACATGCCACAAGAAACGTATTGTTGCAACAGACTACATGTGGTTTACTTTGCCAAGTGGTAGGCAGTCTGCTGCAGCAGCTGTCTTGTTACTGTTAATATTCTTTATTTTATATACTTATTATTTAGTTAACATGAATCTTTTTATCTGTACTTATTGTGCATTCTTGTCTTTCTGGTGACAATTACTATGAAACTACATCAATTTTCATTTATCCCAATTAATAAAGAAAGCTTGTGTGGAGAGACCAACCATTTCAGGTAGCGGTACCTCCAGCTGTGTCCCAGCAGGAGCCACTACAGCAAGAAGAGTGTCTCCGCTGAAGGCACTGCAGATGTCTTCATGTGTGACAAACTTATAAGTGGAGACGTGTTAAGGAAACAGGAGTAGGACCATATGAGAGCAAAATGGAGACAATAAGCTGGAAAAACAAGACTGTGAGCATTGTGCAAGTCAGGATTAGCCTGGCTGTGATTTCACAAGAGACTGACAGTGAATAGTAATTATGTTTATAATCCTCCCCTTATAGCATTTTCTCTGTTCAATAAGCAAACAATGCTAAAACGGTCAAGTGGGGATTCTTTTCTGTCTAAAATGAGTAAATGGGGCCCCAAGAGAACTAGAATTACAAACTGTAGAGAGAGACAAAAAGAATCAAGAATACAAAACACACCAAGTGACATTTCACTGGAATGACATCAAACAAGAAGTAGTAGTGAGTTTGTAAGACTTCCTGTCCAGCAGTGAACTGCTTTTTGTAGGAATGGGGGTGTGTCCAGTCCACTTTTAAACTTGCTTCAACGTGATGTGTTAAAAAAAATGAAATTACAGTTTGTGCACCCAATATTACAGAACAGGCTGAGTGAAGAAAGGAGATCCAGAAAAATCCCTGACCTGAACTAAACTAAACAAAAACTGATCAACCTTTAAAAAAAACAAATACAAGCAAAACATCTCGATCTAATGCCAGACAGCATTACAAGGATATGTGCTGGTGATGGGATCCTGGTTAAGGTGTTTGATGTTCTCCTCTAGCCATGCCCTCTGGTTGTCCAGCTCTTTCTCTTGGGCCTCCAGCTCAGAGATTTGGGCCTTCAAAACCTTCACCTGACCTGCTACCTCCTGAGTTTGGCTGCCCGAGTTCTCTCCCCTGGACACAAGAAAGATAACGAATTAGAAGAAACCATGAACATAAGTCATCTAGTCATGTTTTAACATTACATGTCAGTATTTGCTCTACAACATCCATTTTGGCATATTAACAGCCATCTTAAAATGCTTTTGATTAATCAGCTGCCGAGTCTAAGGTGAGGATGATGCTACTTTTCATGTACAGTAGAATATCAAGTGGTATAAAAACATTCACAATGACAATATTCAAAAGTGAAAAGATACTGAGAAGGCAACTAAAAATGTCAGTAAGAAAGTAAATAGTTTTTATTCAAACCTCCACTGGATTATGTTCTTGTTTTTCTTCTCAATTAACCCCACTCCTTCTAGTACGTTTGTGATGTCGTATATCCTCCTCTTCTGCTTCACTGCCAAGCTGTCCGCAGCCTGTTAATTCAGACATTTCCAGAAAGGGTCTTACTCTGTGGCAGCTTAATATGAACCCTTGTTGATAAGAGACATTACAGACACTTTTAAGAGGCATTATATGAAACCTAACATTTCTGTGGCAAACACTTCTTCAGGTGGAAAAAGAGAGAGAGAGAGAGAGAGAGACTCAAGCAAAGTCAACAAATGAAGGATTTGGTCAATTAAGCTGCACAAACAGCAAATTAAGCCATTGGCAGAAGAGGACAGTTATACAATAGAAGAGGAAGGAGGGGGGGGAACAGGTCTGAGAAGCCCGCTGTGTAAACATTAACCAGCTTTGGCGCGCAAGAAGAGAGGGAAAACTACTTATCACTGAAGGTAGATTTGTGGAAGACACTTCAGGTAGCTTTAGCAAAGCTACATCCACAAGTCCAAAAACTAAAAGGCAGCTAGGTAGGCACAACAAAGTCTATCACAACCTTAATATCTGAGGAGAAGGGGGTTAAAAAAAAAACAACAACTCCTTGTATCTAGAGATTAGTAATAGCTGATAAAAAGACAGCAATAAGAAAAACAGAATGATTTAAAGGATGGCAGGAGACACAAAGGGACATGTACACTGCTGCTGCAACTAATGACTATTTTCATTATCAATTACTACATTGATCATCTTCAACATCATTGCTTAATCTATCAAAAAAATTGTGAGAAATGTCCATTCCAGTTTCTCGAGTCTAAGGTGACGTCTTCAAATGTCTTGTTCAACCAATACCAAAGATATTCCCTTTACCTTAATAAAATCAGCAGCTCCTCACACTGGAGAAGCTGGTTATTTTTTCTCTAAAAACAAAAAGATCAATTATCAAGATAGTTGCCAATTAATTTTCTGTCAGTTGACTTATTTTTGCCTCTCTAACTGGCATGATGACTTAGAAGAAGATTGTGCTGGACTACTGGTTTCCAATGTGGGTCAGGACACCCCACAGACACACAAGATAAATCTGATAGAAAAAGAAAAAAAAACACATTATCACAATTTCTTCTCTTTCTCCCCCCCTTTTCTTTACATGACATTCCTCTTAATCTTTGTGTATTTTCCTATGTGAATTACTGGTTGTCAGTTTCATCTCCTCTGTGCCCTAAAATAAAAAACAAAACGATGTATCACTCTGTGGTTGTTATGGCCATAACCCATAGACATGTACTAGTGACACAGGGGTCAGAAGCAGACATTGTTTTGTTTCACAGTTAGAATCATGTCAGCCAAATGAGTAAATGAAAAGATTGAGAGCCACTGTGCTTGACAGCCTGAGTGATGTCAAAGATGGTGTAATGTGGTGGTTCTCTAAATGCCCTCTGTGGACCTTCAGGGTACATTTAAGGGGGTTTCCGGGGAGTATGAATTTAAATGTGCAATTAAACTCAACTCTGATTTGATTAAATTAATTCCACTTAGGTAATTTCAACTTCTTCACAACTTTAGGTTTATTTTATTAGTTTACTTTATATCTACAAAAGGCGCGGGTGGGGGGGTGTCAATAATCCATTTTGGTACCCTTAATCTCACTTTTATATAACGTTACAGTATAAAATGGGTTATTGCCATTTAACGTTACAACATGACTGCAAACTGGTAATTTAACGTAACTAACGGTACACACAGCCTCTGCAAAGCAGTTCAGCTTTTTGCTTCTTGGGAGTTGGTGTTACTGAACCCACAAACGAGGAGGCCTGGGTAATGGCGGCCAGCTAACGTTACACCTGTTAAGCAAATCAATGCACCTGACAGGCTCAGTTTGTGATTGACAGCCCTTTGTTCTGGTATCTGGAAGGTGGCACTACAGAACACCGATTATTACCCTCACCAAACAAACAACCCACAAACAACACCGAGCCCTGCCCTCGTAGATTTTACTAACCACTTTCAAATCAAGGACGCCATCCTTAGCTTCTTGAAGCAGACTGACAAACTTCATCGTGAGGAGCCCCAAACTTTTCTCGTGGCGGCTCGGTGGCGAGCGTACAGTCTCCGTCGTCCCTAACTCCATCTTCTTTCTATAAAAGAGAGGGGCTACTTATTTTCTGTCAGCCGCCCGCGTTCAACTACAGAAAACGAACATCTCTTTCATGACTCTCACCTCTCGACGGGACGTGGCAGTTAGTTACCTGCAAGGTTTTTAAATCAACGGACGTTACGTTAGGTTACAGTTACCACAGCAACCCTTGTCCCGTTGATGCCCCCCGCCCCCATTGGTGGCGCACTTCCCACCCATTTATGACCCCGCCCTCCCCGTTTCAACCGGACGGACCGCGGGACGGCCCAGTACCAGACCAAACCCTCCTCATTCTGAATTTGCACGGAAGCCGAAAAAGAAATGTTCATGAACAGTTAAGCAAATAAAATCTAAACACTCGTGGTAAGTTCAAATTCTGTACTTTTTATTTGAATTTAGTAACGCCGTCTCATAGTTTTGACTCGAGAATAAAAGTTCACTTACATTCAGAACATATAACATTTTAGTTTATTAAAAGATGTATGTGTAAGACCCCTGCCAATGTAAAGTTATTAACTATGCTGTCATGTCTTCAGTTGTCTTCTATATGCTTGACTTCTGAAGAGTAGATTTCTCATTGTATATATTTTTAAAGTTAAAAAAGTAAACTGTCCATTTTGTAGATTCCTCATAACTGAAAACTATTTTATTCCTTTAGATTTTTGACAGGATGCATTGCATATTATTTCCCACTGAACCCTGCCTTCATCTTGTTGTGTTAACACAATTTTATCTATAATTTTAAAAAAAGACAAAATATGCTCAAGAGAGATTTATTAGATAAATCATGATATACATAAACACAACTTATCATACAAGAATACAAGAATCAATTGCTTTATTAAAAAATAAATAAAACATAACTATCCTCTGGTGTTGAAATTCATACATAGCTGCAAATATTTCCTGTATTAAAAGTCTTTTAGTACACTTGTGAGACGCTTCATTTTCTCTTCCATGATTCTCTTGTTAATTTCCGTCTCCTCCAGGAGCTGACGCATCTCCTCCTCCACTTCAAATACCTAAGAAGACACCCACAGACACAAACGGTCTCAGCTGCAGAAAACACATACAACTTGTTTTTAATAGTTCACGGCTTCTTTAGAGACTTTAAAAGTCTTGCTGGGTGAAATGCAAATAATCAAAATGGACACGATTAGAGTGAGACAAGAATCTGGTTGAAACCACAGGATGGCCTCCTGTGGTTTCAACCAGTTTTACTCGTGATATTGTCATTTTATCACAGGGGTTTGTCCTACTTTCTTGCATTCATCATTTTCAAAATGTATTAGTTTGGTTTTTCTCAGATGCACAAAGGACCTGCAACTTTCCCATTATATAATAAATAGAGAATCAGTGCAGCAAGCAACAGAGGCCTGTAACCACTTTCACAACGTCTTCTTTTGAACATGGTGAATCAGGTAAAACACACAAAGCACCTGTTCTGCCATCCAACTTGGAGGAAAACTGGGCATTTCTGTGAAAAAGCGTCTATATTTTACCCTCTGATTAGCTTGTTCGATCTGTTTCTGCTTTTCATTCCCCAGTCGAAGTAGCTCAGCTTGATGGGCAACCTGGTCAGACTCCAGCTGTCGACGAAATGCATCATCCACACAGTGTAACTTCTCTACTGCAGCTCTGCAGGACAGACAACAGATAAAACATAATGTTACATAAGTTAAGGCACCTGGACTGCCTTGGGTTCAATAAGCATGTGCATTTTTTTATGGTGGACAGCCCTAGATTATGAGTTTCCGAAGTTCTGTAGCTTTTGGGTTTGGGAGAGATATGGAAGAGGCATGTATTTAACAAATGCCCCAAAACATTTCAGAATGAGACATACTGTATTTGGTCTTCCTTTTAAGCTTTGGAGGAAAAGCATTTTGTTTTTATTCTTGACGTAGACAATAGCTTCCCTCTACTCTGGGATTACCTAAACTGCAGAGCTGTCCTAACCAGCTCCCAGCAGGTGGACAACGATAGGACAAACATGTGAGCAAATTCTGGTAGATACTGAAATACAGAATGGAGAAAGCTTGATTTAAATTAAGTTTCTATGTTATTTTAAAAATGCACATAATTTAAAACAATTAAATAAAGCTATAAGCAATATCAATCATATGGGATATAAGAACTGTGACAGCTTTAATGGCAACTCAAAGCTACAATACTACTCAAAACAGACAACTTCCCTTCTAGTACATTTATCAATTTATGTATTTTGGTTATGTAAGTATGATCCCTAATTTTTCCATTCATACGAGGGATCCTGAGGTTCTTGATAACTGTGGTACCTACGGGCCCGAAATGTAACGGAACAGCACATAGGGAATTTGGCTCTGATGTGAAACTGTATCATACTTGTGTGCTTCTGTTGCTTTATCTCTTTCCTCCAGCAGCAAGCGTTCTTTGGAATCAAAGTTCTCTTTCATGCGCTTCACCTGGCTCTCCAGCCGAGTGAGCAGGTCTGCCTTCTCCTGCCACTTCTTACTGGAATCACTAATAGGAAGAATAGATATAGAGACAAATATATAAAAGAGAACACAATGATGGTGAAGAAACAAAAGTATATGTTGGATGACATGTCTTAGGCTGTAGAGTAGTCTGTCCCTTTAAACATAAAGACTTGGGCGTTTGGGTTGAGTTTGGGCATAACAACATCAGGTATTCCTACTAAGTGATACTTCTAAATTACAATTTTTCAAATGCAGAATTTTCTATGTGTTTGTGAAGGGATGCTTGCCTGTAAACTCTTTTGACTTCCTCAAGCTCTGCCTCCTTATCCTCCAGCTGCTGTTTCAGCTGCTCCTTGCGCAGGCTCAGATGTTCCAGACGCTCCCTCTGCTCAGCCTGCCGAGCAGTTTCCTCCTCCAGCTGCTGCTGGAGCTGCTTCTGGGCCTGACCCGCCTCCTCACGCAGCCTACGGATCTGATCATCACGCTCTTGCAAGGCCTTAGACAGCATGAAGGCAGAGGAGAAAGAGAAACTCCTTCAGTGCAGAGGATAAGACAGACAGATATATACATATACACAAATATACAACTCCCATGCAGCGCCGATGATGAATTTAATGAATGTAGTAGTAGTAGTGGCAGGTTTTGGTGTGAACACACCGATTTCAATAATCAAAGTATCCTCCTACCTCTTTGAGTTTGCGAATGGTCTCTGTCTGGTCATCAATGATTCTGGCTTTGATTTTTAGGGCATCATTGTCCCTCTCGTTCTGTTTCTTCTGAGTCTCCAGTTCAGCGCCCAGCACCTCTATCCTGGCCTCCAGGCGTCCACGATCCTGAGCCAAGGACGCTCCTAGTGTAGAGAAATACATCAAATTATCTCTCATGACAGCACTTAATGTTAAACTTTCCTACTTCAAAGTCTATCATTCTTTTATCTATTTGTATTATTTCATTCCTTATTTTATTTTTCTTGTCCCTGCCTTTAAAATTTTGTTTTTGTGCATTTTAATGCTTTACATAAAGCTTTTTGAAAAAGTCCACTGTGAACAATTTACTTACTTAACCATGCCCAAGTGTGTAAGAATGTGTTTCTCTAAATAACCACTAGATGGCAGGCTTTACTTGATACAGATGAAATAAACCATCAGAATGTACAGCACAGTGTTAAGCCATACAGCTAATGTCTCCTTCATACTGAGTCTAAAGTAGAATCTCCAAAATGTCAAGAGTGACTCACTCACAATGAATTAATAATTAAGACAGACTGAGAGGAAGACCGGCACTAGTGTTTGTTGATACACAACTAAAACTGGTTGTTAATGTGTGTCATGCCGCATAAAGTTCATTGAAATTGGACAACAAGTGCCTCCCCACCCTCTCAGACATCTCCCACCTTGCTGAGCGAGCTCCTGGCCCCAGATCCTCCTCTCTGCCCTGAGGCCGTCTATCACCGACTCCTGAGCTGTTAGCTGAGACAACAGTCGGGCCTTGTCTTTCTTGAGCAACTCGAGCTGCAGGCCGAGACGCCGGTCCTGCTCCACTTCTGCTTCCAAGGAATGCAGACGGCTCTGGCAGAGGGACAGTCAGAGAGACAGCATTAATGATCAACGGCCATCTGTCATGGCTGACAGATGGAAAGGCAGCAGGACCATTCAGTATTCATGACGTCTCAAAGTAGACTGTCTCCTTCAGGCTCAGGCTGAACAATTTTTAAAAAGGCAATGACTGATGCCCAGAACTGATCATCTAAGTTTTATTTTATATATAATGCAGTTTTTTAAAACCTGCTCAGACAAATTATTCTTAATTTCCTAGAAGCAATGAAGAAAAAAATTCAGTCATGTCTCACTCGTTTACTTTCATGCTGTACCTTTAGATCAGTGACAGCGTCTCTCTTTGCTTTGATGAGTTCAGAGATGCGGCTCTTCTGTTCTTTGACCATAGATGTGAGCTCCTGCACCATAGAGCCAGACTTCTTCTCCTTCTGCTGTGACTGGTTCAGGGTCGCCTTGAGCCCCAACATCTCTGCCGTCATCTGATCACAAACCTCCTTTAGCTACAGAAGCAGAGCGGGAATGTGCAATTGAGTGTGAATTAGACATTTAGGAGTTAAACCGAGTGAAGGACTTTTGATCTTTTGAAGGTTTCCATGAGTAAGAGTTTGGCTGGCAATCCGCATCTTATTCAGACTTTTCCACCGGTCAAAGGTTGGAGACTTAAAGTAGAAAATGGCAAGAGATAACTATCAAGATTAAGATTACATTTTGTGCAGAGGCTGAATGAAATCTGTAACCGTAACGTGAAAGTACCGATTGATTCAAATCTAATCATTTGGTGTAGCTTTCTTCCTGTGGCAATCACTTCACTACTTGTCCAGAGTGATGATCCTAATTCAATCTCAGCTTTCACCATCAGACTGAAACATCCACTAAATCGATCTATATTGGGTTCAATTACAGTTCAATCATTTCACTTTTTTACAGTCATCAGCTGGACTGTACAGAGAGAGAGCTAGAGAAAAAGTTAGGACAATACTTCAGTGATTACAAGCCCTCTGTATGGCAGGTGTCGATCTTTTAGTATACCTCAGAAAAGCGAGCAGCCTCGATGGTTAGTGCCATGCGGAACTCGTCCTCCAGCGCAGCATACTGTTTCCTGCCCTCTGTCAGTTTCTCCTGCAGCTCCACCTCCCTCTGGGAGTGTCTCTGTTCCACGGATGCAACTTCTTTCGCCACTGCCTGACGGAAGTCTTCGCCCCCAGGCTGCAACCGCAAATCTAGCTGTTTTCTGTGAAACAATGCAAACAAGGATCATACATTGACCTCTTTAAACACAAACATAAAATAAATGTTTAAAGTATTCAAAATAAATACTAGTAACAGTAAGTTGAGGACTCAACAAAGGAATTTTGTTACCATTACAAAACTTGATCTCAAATGTTAAAGATTTTCAAGTCAAAGTTAAAACAATAGTCTGGAGACCATAAACACTGAACTTCTTATTGTTCATATTGATCATACTGATCTCTAAGAGATCTTTTTGTGCAAAAAATATATTCAAAAGTTTATCTGAAATGAATGAGGCTTCAGCAGTCTGAGTTATACAAATCAAGTGGGTATCTTCCAAAGACTGCACAAAATGATTTTGTCCCCCATCACTTTTATTGAAAGTGCATTAGGAAGGGATATTTTAATGATCAGTATGAACAGGAGAAATTATTACAGCAAGCAAAAAACTTTAACAGACTTGATAAATCATGCACAAATTTTTTATGTATTTCTCTATAACACTGGATGTTAATGAGCACAAATGTTTAGACCAGTGGTTGCCAATAGGTGGCCCGCGGGCCAGAACTGGCCCACCAGCAATAATATCTGGCCCGCTTTGATAGCAGAAAAATAAAAAATAAATTAATTAATAGCGGCTGGTGTTGAAACAGATCTTAGTCATGACAGCTACAGTTACTCACATAATCACTTCCTCTTAAGTGATTGTGCCTACTAAATAAAAGCGCGAGCTGCAAAACGTTTTTTGCAGCAATGCTTCATGTTGAGTTTATTGAGAGCTTTACTTTGAAAAGTTCTGTAGGATATTCAAAAGAGTTTCTGGCTTGCATGACACACCTCTGAAACATGCGATTGGATTCCCCTGAATTTCCTCAAAGAAATGAAAATAAGGGTTTATGAATGCATTTCAAACGCCGGGACGCACACACTGCAGCACATGCTTTATTGTGAGCATGTGCAAAAGTGTCCTTACAATCAATTTGTTTAACAAGGGAGAAAAAAATATCCGCCGTATGTTGGGATCAATCATAAAACCCTCCCAACGGGAGTCCCGCTCCTACCGACTGAGCTAAACATGCACATAGGCGTTTAAGGTTTTGAAAGAATTTGACTATGTTCTGGCCCACCATGTAACGGCTTGAAAAACATTTGTCCTGATGCCAGACTTATTTGCCGAATCCTGGTTCAAACAAATTACATCCTTAGGTTTAATTTCTCAAGAGTTGAACTCAAAAACTCCCCAGGAGCCCAGCACTCATATGAAGAATGTTGATTCAGAAAATACATGCTCAGGGCCTTTACAAAGGGTTTGTATTAATATACATTATCAATATCATTATTCAGAGTAAAATCCTTTGGTTCTACCTGTGTTCTTGTTCCCTGGATGCCAGCAGTTCATGCAAATGCTGCAGTTTGTCTTTATGCTGACGTTCCGAGGCTCTCTGGATGTCCAACTCTCTCTTCAGAGCTGCTGCCTTGTTTTCCAGCTCCCGATGCCGCTTCATCTGAGGAAGGTCAGCACTTGTTTTATACCAGCCTGTCACATACTGTGAGAGCTGACTGATCCTCTGCTGAATCCCTTCATCTGTATGCATTTATTCACTCTGCAACTGAACTGCTAAACTGGTATAATGAAAAGTGATAGTGACAGGGAGTGGTAGGTAATAGGCTGTAACATAAACAGCCAGACATTTTATATTTGGATGTTTTTAAATAAACTTGCTCTGTCTTCTTATTTATCAAAATGGTGATACAAGTGTTCCCGGGTATATTAAACCAGATACTCTACCTCCTCAGCCTGTTGGCGAGCCCTGAGTGCCTCTCCTTGGGAGATGCTTTCCTCTAGTCTGCACAGTGCAGTCTTGTGTTGTTCTTCACTGCTGCGGGCCTGCTCTAGCTGCTGGGTTAGGGACTGACACCTCCCCTCCAGCTCCTCAACACGAGTCTGCAGTTCCGAGCGCCCCGATCGCTCCTTTAGCAACAATTCTTTCAGTCTGGGTGGGGAGAAAGCACGATAAGAGCTAGAGCAGCAGGAGTAATCCCCCAAATGTCTATTTTTACTGTGTATATAAACTGGTATAAGCTACCACTACCAATTATGTGATAACCTTCATTTGTTTTATGTCCCACTGTTAAAAATGTGATAGCCTGTGAAATTGAAGAAATCTGACATCATAGCATAGCCATATCTTATCTCAAGGGCGAGAAAATGGAAATGGAAAAAAAAAACATTATGCAAAAGGGCAGTCCGGTGAAAAGAAAAACAATTGGAGAATTCGGGACACACACTACAACTACAAAACTGTACGACCACCCATAGCAGTTCACTCTTTAAACTTGCCATGAAGAGTAATTTCACTGTAATCGTTCCCCTGATGAGCAAGGGAGTCAACAGTAGCAGCCGTGTTCAGTGTCATTAGAAAATGACAGTTAAGATTGATTCACGTAATACTGCTGACATATGCTTGTCACCAGGCTTCTAATTACCTCCATAATGCAGATATATCTAAGCAAGGTGTGACGCAAGCATGAGCAGCATGCAAAATGCTGGCTCTATCTGTGCAGTGCAGGAGGAAGGACGCTCACAGCCAAATGGTCTCATATGTGTCTAGGCACAGAGATAGGAATATTTAAGTATAGATTATTATAGCCTCTGGAACTGAAATATAAGGTATATATGCAGGATAATGATCTTTATACTAAATAGCTTTATTATCAACTGCAGTCATACTTCAAAGTTTTGTGGTAATGGAGCCAAAATGTGCTCGATTTCATGAGAGGCTACAGGACAATGATAGTGAGGAGTTTTAATGGTGGGATGGCTCCTCATTGTTCAAGAATGAGACAGGCAGCAGGCCCTGGTCTCAGGAGAGCTAATACAAAAGATGAAGAGGGTAGAAATGGATGAGAATCCATTATGCAGTTGACAAGTAAAATCCACAGAGATGGGAAGTTAAATGATCCCTTTTCAACATGTAATCTGCTTTAGAGATATTGCACGGATTCAGGTGGGAGTTTGAGTACGTAGTGCATAAATGTACATCTGTGTGTCCAACCAGTTTTCTTCTTACCGGTCAGTGGTGTGCAAGGCCACGCTCTGCAGGTCCTTCTCCTCGCTGACCTTTGTCTGCAGGCACTTTAGATCCTCTGTTAGTTTCCTCACTGCCTGCTCAGCCTTCCAACGCCTCTCCCTTTCCTGGTCACGCTCTTCCACTATAGTCTAAGGGTACATACACAAAAACAGAAATACTAAGGGATAGACAATTTAACAATATTGAATGTTTCAAATGTTTTGTGAAGTATCAGTTAAGTTCCTGTAAAGAATGTTGTGAAGAATAAAGGGGAACTCCACGGATTTTACACATCAATGTCTGTTTATAGGTCTTGGAGAGTACTAGTAGTAGTAACTTGTGCAAACCCTTAAGTGTCTCCAGTGGAAGCTGTGTGAAATCTGATAAACTTGAGTTATGTCACTTGAGTCAGTGTCAGTTGGGGCTGAAGCCTACAAGTCTAAAAATGAAAACATTGTGGAGGTGCAGAGTTTGAAAGAAGTGAGTCTGTAGCTCGCTCCTCATCCCCGCTTAGGTTAGCGGCTCGAGGCTACATTAGCCCCTACTAGCATAACTCATCCTAATCGCCATATGAACGGCGCTCAAGTTGCACTGTGGGTAATGAAGGCACCAGGTTTTAACAAGGAGTAATGTGTGGAATTAAAAAAATCTTTGGCCCTGCTGCATCTATTTGATCCTTTATTTAAAACCATCTATTGTGAGTCCAAAAATGTTATATGAGTGCAATGCTAGACCTCTGTTTTACATTTATAGTCATACTCTAAGGTGGGATGGTCTATGTCAGATTAGTGACTAGAGTTAAATATCACAAGAAAAATGGTGACTGGTTTGTTAAATGAGATGGAAATGTGCTATTTCTATGTATTTTCAATTAATTTATCGTATGTAACACAAGTGAATTAAAACACAATGTTAATTTATGTATGTATTTATGGTTTTGGTTGTCCTAAAACCAAACAGACGGTGGACTCCTGACTGTAACAATTACTTTGTGACTAAATGTCAAATAATATATATCATGGAGGTGATTCATCATTGGAACCCCTGGGACGTAGTCTATTAATCTGTATACCGTATGTGCATGTTTTTGTGTATTAGTTTTAGTGTAAAATAAGAAGAAATACGAACAACAGCATGCTTTCACACAGACAAATGTCCCAACGGTGTCTACTCTCCCTCTTTTTTATATTACATTCATTCATTAAAAATAGCATTTATTTAAAATAGAAGCTGCCAGTCATTCTGCTGGTGACCCATCTGTGTTGTACCCTGTAGGTTTCCTCCTCCTCGGTGGATTTGGTTTTCATGTCACCTGAGGCCTTAGCAGCTCTCAAAGGTGCCCTTCTTGCTGGACCTGCTGCATCTATACCCCCTGTGCCGGCCTTCCTCCTGGGCCCCACAGCAGACTTTGAACTCCTCTGTTTATGATTCTCCTGATCACTGCACATAAAACAAATCACAAATATTGAACCAGCTGTAAAATTGATTATAAACAGTCCTCAAGCTAATGTCTGGCTCAATAAAGGTCAAAGCAGATGACTTGCTCACTTTTACAGGTAGGCAAAGTTTGAACAACTCTGAATTGAATTTGGAGCGAATATTTTAAAATCCCCTTGCTTTTGATGAGGACAGTTGGGAGCGTACTTAAGTTAAATCACGGAATCCTAAGCAAATGTCATCAGTGGCTGATGAAGTAAGATGAGGGGGAAGACTATAGAAGCACGGTCATTAATCATGGGAGTGAGATGACAGCTGTAATTTCCAACAACGAAGAGGAAAGTTCACCACATCGCTCAGAGAAGAAAATGAACCACCCCCTTTCAAGCGAGAGGTAAAAGGACTTCCTCTATCATCAGGAGAACTGATGATATTAGGTTTATGTATGCTGAATAAAATGGAAATATCCACTGCTGCATTATGTGTTTAATTATTATTAACTCAGACTTTGTAAATGACCACGTCATAAACACGTGTGTGTCACTTTGGCAAGTGTCTGAATGTGATTATCATTACTCAAAGGTACACTCCTTGATTTTGTTATAGCATCTAATAGCGCTTCATCACACAATTGCATTTCAAAACATTAGGCAGTTGTGTGGAATCGGGCACTTTGTAGAGGTGGCAGTTAGCTACTATAACAAAATCAGGGAGTGCACATGTCAACATGACAGCAAAACAAATTATTTCCACTACACAGTAGTTAACTTGACAGATGAAGCATCTATTTCTGTGCGGAGGTATGCAGGTTCAGAATCACCTGTCTGATCTCCTGCCCTTGGTCTCCTTGGGGGTCATCCTCGATGTTACGTAGTTATGATGTTTGGGGATCCTGCAGCGCCTCCTGTTCTCCTTCCCGCTGTCACACTCGCTCTCTGACGTGCGGTCTGTGTCCCTCTTAGCTTTCCGTACCGTCACCACAGAATGAACAGTGCTACTGGATTTGTCACCTGCAGGGGCCTGAATACATATTGCACAAATACTGATAGTGTGTGAAGGGGATAAAATAAATATATGACAGACATATTTGGAAAAATGTAAACTAACTAATGAATCAATCAAATGTTAGGTATATTTGATAAACATAGCAGCAACATGAAATGGAACACTTGACACTGTAAAGAAATCATTTCTGTAGTATCAAAGTTGGGATGTTGCTTGATTCCACAATTACTTAGCTTACTAGCCTAGAACTGACAAATTAAGTAGTCCCAATAGGCATCTTTAGGGAGTAATGTTCTCTTAAATTTGTAAAATACTCCTATTTTATTTTTTAATAGGACGTTTAGCTATGCAGGCTAAATAGTAGTGTGTTTTTATTTTTCATATAACCAATCTATACATTTATCTCTTCACCTGCTCTCAACTGCTGTACACCTCACACAAAAACATCTAAATAAATGAATGAATGGCTGTCAGCAGTGTTAAATGAGCACCTGATGGATGAGCTGGGACACCTGGTGCTCCAGTTTCCTGATGCGCTGTTCATTAACCAGGTCTGCTGGATCAGCCGCAGCGGAACGAACCGGCTGGAAGCTCTGGCAATCTGGTTGTGCCACTTGCTCTACAACTGCTTCGGAGGAAATCCGCTGATGAAACTGGGTCAGCACCTCATCGATGCAGGGTTTGGTGAGAGGGACATCCCCTCTAACCTGCAATGGAAACTTAAATTTGCTTTTTTCATTTCACTGGGAACACTTTCTTACATCAGGGTTCCCACTGTGGCTGTGTTACACTCCACTGCAGCCGGTTTTGCTAATGAGAAAAACAGATGGATATTTCCATCTGGGGCAATGAATGTGTAAAGTAACTTACTGGTAAAGAGATCCGTAATTTTCACAATCCTGGAATACATTTTAAAAATGACATAATATTCCATATATATAATAGTCAGTGACCACTGGGGATCTGCTATTTACAACGACTACTTGGGCTAAAGAATGGCACATTGGCTAATTGATCAGCACTGTCACTTCACATCAAGATGGACATTAATTTACTCTTCCAACCGTGTTCAATAATGTAACACTATCCTTTTTCTGTTGGCACTTTCGGGAAATGAGAGGACAGGCCCTGCAGTGGAAAATAACACATTTTTTCTGCAAGTGTGAATGTGATCAAAATACACAGGTATGGGGAAAAAAGTCCATCAATGTTGGAATATGGAGAAAACTATTTTGGATACATAATGCCACAACCACGAACATTTCTTTTATTTGCTTATCTGAGGTCTTTCTGATGCAAAATGTGGACACTTGAATTTTTTTTCATTATTATTAAAGTTCCTGTGTAATTATGATATTCTGCCATACGTTTATACACACAGTAGACATAAAGCAATGCACAAATTAAGGCGCAAGTGCAAAGAGGTTGTGTTTAGTCTCTTAATTATTCATAAGTGTGTTTTGGGCATAACATGCCTACATCTGGTGCATTGCTATTTAAATTGCGGAATAATGGCACATAATAAAATCACAATAAAATATAAATAAATTTTACAAAGTCTGATGCAGACTCGCAGCAGAGAGTGAGGGAGGGATGGAGCTCCTGTGGACGAGCAATAGAGTTTGCGTGACTGAAGTGTCAAAGTGATCTTTCTTTGATCATGAAGCCTAATGTTACTGTACAGTTTTGTGTTTTATAAGTGTCTGAATTACACTGCAAACCGGAGTCTCTGTTAATAGCGACAGACAGAACGATAGATCCACACTAGTCTGTATCCTCACTGTGCTGCACTGGCTTTAGACCAGGTTTTTGTTGGTCAAAGGCACAATTGCGTTCTGCTGCCTCAAGACAGCATGTGTCAACAAGGCCTGACCGCACCATTTTACACCCCCATGTTACATTTGCTACTTAGACAATGTGGGCGCTGGGCATTAAAATGACAACTGTGTCAGACGGAAAATAGCAATGACACTTGGGCTGCAATTTACGCTGGCTGGAAGAAAGCGCCCATAGAGTCTGTTCTGAATTTGACAAAATTGCATTTTTGTACAATGCACCATTCACTTGAAATATTTTATAAGATAAACATACTTTTGAAATGTTGCCTTCCTATCAGGTAATCAATAGCCACATTCAAAAAACATTTTGTTAGGAATGTAACTGTTTCAAAGTAAGTTCTCTCTCTTATGGCCTATTTTATGTGCTATATATGAATGCAAAGCAATTGTGACTTTTTGTTAACACTTCTGTGTTGACATGTTGACCAGGTGCCTCTTGCTAAATAAGATAATTTATCTAAAGATACTTTCTGGTTAAATAAATATTTAATTAAGAAAAGATCTGACTGGACTATAATGTAATAACACAATACCACAAATGGTGGTATGGCACCAAAAATTACCGCTTCATTGTGACCGGTATCCGAGGACAGCAGGAGGTCCACATAGTCCTCCAGACCAGGGATGTCACAAGGACTACCTAGACCTAGATGTGAAGGATTTCCCAGCCGGTCCAGGCCATCCAGAACAGAGATTTGTGGCAACGACTGCATAACAATCTCCCTGTAACCTGCAGTAGGACAGTCACACACATACATTTGAAAAAACTTGGCCAGGCTAGAGCTGCGTGACTGTCTACAAACACCATTATTCAGTGTAGTCACATCAGTGGTTTATGGCCTGGATAAAAGATCAGGTGTTTTGGTGTTTATGTTGCATATAATCAAATAATCTATATCTAAACGAATAACCTCTCTTCTCTGTGCTATCCGCATATGCTCTATTGATGCGGCTCACTTACTGAGTACTGAGTACTCCTATAATAAGTGTATCTAAGCATTGGATTGTAAGAAGGGTTGTGAGAAGTTTTAAGTATGCCCTCTTGGATTTAAACGCATACTTTCAACAGCTGATGCTCTGAATTAATCATAAACAGGAAGACATGGATAAAGGGTGCACATCATAACTTAAGGGAAAACAATCAATACAATAATAAAAAGACAAAGAAATAGGATGCATAGAGAGATACAAAAGCATTACTATTAGTGGCTGCATATTTGAATACCACCGATTTCCATTGTGCTTTCATTACAGACCATACAGTCCAAGTTGTGTCAAAAACTAACAATTATCTTCTGGATTAGAGAGTGATTCATCAAAAACAAGAGACACAGAAGGAAAGAATCTGCTGTTAATAGCACATACTGATGAGGTCTATCGTTCCTATACACCCACTAGCCAGTTTATTCTATACACCTAGCTTAAACAAACGCAGTCTAAAACACTACTGTAATAAATCCTACCACCGTGATACTTATAGTGTTGTGTTTGATTTTGGAGGCTGTAGTTTGTGGTGCTGCTGAATTGTCTTACATTATACTAAGAGGCGTTTCTATCATGTACTCTATGCTCACTGATATAAATGTGGTGGACAGCATCGAAAAATATACAGCTTCCAAAAGGGCCATAAAGTTTTTTCAGATGCTTTTGTGCAAATAATAAATAAATAAATAATAAGTGAATTCAGAACCCTGACGTATTCAAAATTTAGAAATGCATCCATCCCAAACAAACAACCATGAGCATGTTTGGTGGTGCAAGTATATACTGTAAAGTGCTTTTTGGGTAATTGTTGTTGTTTTTTTTAATGCAGGTGATTAAGTGCTAGCATGGGGTGTCTAATTGTAGTCTAAAAAAGATGAGTTTCCACCCTGCAGTGGAAAATTCCTGACTGAATTTGCTAAAGCTAAACTTCGAACTGAGCGTATTTAACTGGATGTATTAGAGCCTTATTCGACTGTCAAACAAGGATCATGCCATTTTGGCGATATGGGGGTGCTCAACGTCTGATTTTACATAGAACTACCAGTTTTCTCCCAATAAGTTAATATACTGCATATTGCAGTATACATTTCAACATTTAATGCTGTAAATAAACATGTAAAAAGAATAAAACTCTCAATAAATGTTTTTAAAAGTGCCTTAATAAATCCAAAATGGTAACCTAACCTGGGATTGTCAGTGCGCACGTGTAGACGTAGTGCGTGTGTGTGTGTGTGTATGTGGTGGCGGAAGAGGAACACTTGCTGAAGAGATGGAGCCCTGGCTTCACTGGTGTTGTGCCAAGTTGTCCGCACCTCGCAGGACTTTCGGATAATTTATCACCGTTGATGAACCACACAAAGAATATTTTATCGTTTTTAAATAGAACCGCGATGTGCATGTAGTTCTCGGCAGCACAGCATGCACGCAAAACTCACACAAGACCGGTGAATGGCACACACATGAGAGAGAGAGAGAGAGAGAGAGAGAGAGAGAGAGAGAGAGAGAGAGAGAGAGAGAGAGAGAGAGAGGATCCTTTGTGACAAAATTATATAACAATCTCTGCACCAGAAATTACTTTAACCTGTTCTGAACCATGTTAACTTTGTTTTAGATATTTTGCGTATCAGCTAACATGTATTGATACAGTATATCTGCGAGAGGCCAATATTTACAGGTAATATCTTGGTCCAACCACTAGTTAAAACTGTACTCCAAAATAATATTTGCATGTCCTACCTGCTGACCTACACACAGGGTTGTCTCTGCCATGCTGGCTCAAAGTGACCTCCCTTAACCCTTGCAATCCCAGCAAGCACTGCAGGAGGTGATCGATGCTGTCCAGGTGGTTGCTATGGAGACTGAGGTGTTTCAGCTTGTATTCCGGGCCATGAAGATACAACAAGCCTAATTAGGACGTCAGGAATCAAAAGCATTGACATGTCAATCACTTGTTTCTGACATTTGAGTGTAGAAAAAGAAAACTCTGTTTAGTCTGTGTTCAACTCACCAGTGAGGTTGTTTATCTGATTGTAGGACAAGTTTAATCTTGTTAGGTTCACTAGACCATTCAGTCCTGAAGTAAAAAGAAGGGGACATTTACAACACGGTGATTTTACAGCCCATCCGACTCTGTACTGATTTAAATATTACTCGGAGAAACATTTATTGTCTGAGAAAAATAGTGACTAAAGACTCACCTTCAACCTTGGTGATTAAGTTACAGGATAAATTTAAAGTCCTCAGGGAAGTGAGGGAACTTAGACCCTCAATCTTAGAAATGCAATTGGAGGAAAGGTCTAAGTGCCGCAGATGCCAAGCTGAGGTCAGGCCCTCAATCCTTGGGATGCGATTGCAGTGCAAATTGAGTGATGTTAGAGTGGGACTCAGGGGGAAATCTAGCAAACTAGACAGAAAGCAACAAAGTGAAACAGATTGTATTTATTTCGTGCACAGACCAATTTGCTCTGCCAGGAAAAAGTTCTAAAATTGATATTGAAATTGATAACTTTGTGTGAATGTGTGTGAATGTGTGTGTGTGTGGGGGGGGGGGGGGGGGGGGGAGC
>NC_060155.1:9969288-9980408 GCF_021292245.1 Micropterus dolomieu | reverse complement strand
GGGGGGGCATCATATGACTGTACAAATGTCTTGCTGTGTCTGATCAACAGTCTAAAACCAAAACACAGAAAAACACCTATTCACATTTAGCTAGAAACTGGTAATTATTTTCCATTTTTGTTTGATTTGATGTCCGAAATGATTTATTGGGCATCAAAAGTGTTGTTGATTAACTTTCCTAGGACACTGGTTTCCAACCTTATTGGACTGTGACCCCTTAACATGAAGCAAGATCTACTTGTCTCCAAAGAGGTTAAAGTATTAGAGCTGAAATGATTAGCAGATTGACAGAATAATGACAACTATTTTGATTATTAATAAATTCAAGCAAAGATGCCAAACACTCTCTTGTTCCAGCTTCTCAGTTGTGATTATTTGCTGCTTTTCTTTCTGTCATGTTAAAGGAAAGTAAATATTTTTTAGTTTTTGGACAAAAAAAATAATATTAGTAAATAATTTTAGGTTTTCAGGAATGGAGAAGAGGATCCTTCATCAGTGATGGGATGTAACTAAGTAAATTTACTCAAATAAACTTAGTACAGTTTACATCTATCTGACAGCTATAATTACTGGTCACTTTGCAGAGAATTGTACATACAAAGATGTGAAGAATTGCTGTTGATTAAACTACAGATTATATAACAGTTAAAATTAGCTTGCCCTTGATCTGTCACAATATTAAACTGCTAACGTTACTTACAAATTAATGCAATCAAATAACATAGCTAACATACTGTGTATAGTTTAACATTAAGCCATGTTGTTGCATACCTGCAGTACTTTTACTTAGATATTTTACATTATTTTAAGTACATTTTGCTTATAATACTTTTGCACATTTACTAAGTTAGCTAACGTTAATATAAAAAATGCTATTTACTTCAGTATTCTTCATTGTGTACTAAGCTAACGTTAGCCAAGTCGGGAATTATTTCAACGTGTAATACAATTCAGGACACGATAACTATTTAGTAAACGATCGAACAAAGCTATAATAAAAAGGCTGTAATTAGTTAACGTTACCTTGTTATATTCCTGTCAATAAGGCACAGCTCCTTGTCTCCCATAACGACGACACGCAGCTAGCCTTAACGTTAACCGTTAACTTCGTGTTTGTGTCGTCAAGCACCAAGTCTGCAAGGTAATAAAACAAACAAATTGACCACCGCGGACATGTTAAGCTAAATGTCCAGACAACTTGCAAGGAACAAATATATTACGTTAACAAGTTACCTAGGTTGGCAGCCTAGCAAAAGTTCACTAGCGATCGAGACAAGCTCAGGAGGCAAACTCATTCTGAGCATTTATTAAGCTCAGCCACAAACACTGGAAAACTGGAACTAACACGTGTAGCTGGTGTTTTCACAACCAAAGCAGTATTTGTGATTTCGTTAAAACATGTGTTGTTGTTTTTTAGCCTCTGCTCTGTCCTCTGTCGAATTGAACTAGCCGCTTCTGGCGGCTTACTTCCTGTTTACATGACGTGGTTAACGGTAACATCCGGGAAATCTTGACTTTATTCCGCCCACCAAAGACTGTCTATGGTGTTTACTCATAGACTGTAGGGGTAAACGCAGATCGTCAAAGTGTATTAAATGTCATTTTAGAGGTTAGTTATGTGATATATAGCATTCTAACAATATTTGTTAATCATTTGTAGCATACCTGTTTTGAAACAGAGGGGAAAGTAAGAAATCATGATGTTCTAAATTTTTAGAGGCTATTTGAACAGTTAGGCTACTAGTTATGTGGTTATATGTTTTTATTATATCATAGACTGTATGAAAGTTTTTTTTTGTTTTTTATACATTCCCTTTCTGAAGTTTGATACTACAATACCACATAGAAGATGTGATCTAGCTTGTGCTCTTCTAACCAAGAGATGTCCAGTAGATCTCTCTCCAAATACAAAAATATGTTAAAACATGAAAATATGTGTTGCCTTTGTTACTTTGATTAAAGGGTTGTCCCAGCGAGAGACATATAAAAGTGAACAGGTCAATAAGCAAAACATCTTGGCTGAGATTCCCTGTGTGTCAGTTCCAAGTATGTGAGGAGATCCATAAACGCTGGATCCTACATTTCCCATAATGCAACTACCGGAACTAAATACCATTTTTCTTTAGACTCTCCCTGCCTTGTACATACTATCCTCTTTCAAACCCAACACTCCCAGTTTTTCATTATTAACATGAAGTCTCAAGTTGACAAGCAATCAACAAAACAATGCCAGTCCAGTCCAGTGGCTGGTCTGGACTATTCCTTCGTATCACATGATCTTCATAAGCATAAGGAGCTACTAAATGTACTTTGAGATGAGATTGTTTTTTTCAAGGCCAAGAGGGAATTTTGAACCTTATTGATGGGGTTATAAACCAATAACATACAGACTAAATTCAGAACATAATATACAAACATTGTTTATCCAAACAATATACATTTCACATGTTACAGCATATATAATTCATATAGATTTGTTTATCTCACCAGTCCTGTGGTGTTAATCACTCACACATCATTACTGATTGTATGTGTGTCTGCATCTATCACACCCTGTGTTTAACTGTCATTACTCTTTTTTTGTTTTTTTGATTGTTTACTTCTCTTGAAGTGAGTTAAAAGATGGAAATCTAGTCAACACTGTTAGGTTACGGTTTTAGTGCCAGCTGCTTCCATCAGAACTTACTACATCTTTGCACTAATCTCACGCATGACAAACACAATACTTATGCCTGCCAAAACAAAGACTTTTTGGTGATAATAAAAATGACACATTTAATACAAAGCAACCATAGAATTATTGTCTTTTCTCTTCTTTTTGACATCAGAGTTTGGGGAAGAACAAAAATCAGTATGTTTTTCAGATGCCCTCTCCTCGAACTTTCCCTCATTTCCCCATCACCTGACTGCGCCATTGTACACGTGTTCCCACTTCCTTCATCTGTTCGCCCACCTGCAACTCATTCCCTCATGAGCCTCCCAGTTCACAAAGCAGCCCAGTTCCATTCATTCCCTGACAGACTAAAGTTGCCACGTACTATTTGTGTACCTCATGCTTTTGCTTTCAAGCCAGACCCGGAAGCGGCCTGGGCCTCTACTCCAAATGTATTAAAAAAAATTTGGGCTGTATTTGGACATGAATTGCAGAAGAAGAATCTGATATATCTAACACTTCACAAAGATTTTAAACTCTTGAATGTGCCATGCATACTAGCAAATATATGACTAATTCTATCCAGTAAATAGTGTGTGAATGGAAAAAATTGAACAAACTGTGGGGTGTGTATCATTAAAGTCAAAGTTTAAAATCTGAACTTAGTGCATGGAGAACACAGAAAAACATAAATCTGATGAAGACTTTACAATTTTGGAACTATTTATAGAGCATAATATTAAATGTAAATGGCTGCTTTTATGCTTGTTCCCTAAGATATAATTCATAAAACCTACTACATAGCTCTGTCTTTGACTTACAGGCCAGTGAAACAATGCTTGCGAGTTGGGCATCCTCGCTCAACTATGGCTAATCACAGATGTATTATAAAGATCCTGACCCCTATTATACTCATAATTCCTCCAGCAGCTTCATGCTGGTGATTGATTTAGTTCATCACACACTGAACATTGTCCATATTAGAGGAGCTGCATGACTGATCATTGTACTCACTGGCTCCTAGCCAGCGAAAATAGAACCAATTATACCTGCAACACAGCCAGTGGCCCTCCTTAACCTGTGAAAATGATGATCTGGTGCTAATGAAGTGAGTGAATTAGAAGTGCCATCTGCCTCACCACTACTGATCTCTCATCGGCTGTAGTTTTCAAGGGCACTGTGCTAAAAAAAAAAGATGATATTCTCTTAGCCAATTAGAGAACAGGACTAATGTATAGGGATGCTATAAATAAACCTGAGCAGAAAATTTTAACATTTAGCATAGTTCTGTGTCTTTATTTTCACCTTTCTACTCCTATTTGCTTTGAAAATGAGGGTGGTAGGGGAAATTACACAAAAGTAACACAGAACTTTAGTTTGAGTCAGGCAGTAGATTTGCAGTTCTATTTCTGATGTTATACAAAGTTAGTAACAAGATAAAGTGCCTGCAGCAATGATATTTGTGATATACTTACAGTGGACATAGCAGTGCTTTGAGGTAAATGCTAACATCAGCATGCTAACATATTAAAATAAGCCAACTTAACACTGCTTGTTTAATCAATCTATTAAAATAATCACATTAAAAAGCATCAGATTATATTTGAAAATACACTAATCATTTCAGCTGTAACTGTTGTAATAAACTTTTATTGTTAAAGATTTTAAGGCAGCATAACACTGCCACCAACTTTGTTTAACCTGTCTCCAGTGTCAGAGGGAAAAGAATGGCACTACACTGACTGAATATAGTACAGAATGTAACCTTTATTAAAAATACAAATTAATTTAAAAATATGGTGCAAGGTGCAAGGAATCCTGATCATGTAGGATTCCCAGAAGGGAACAATCCCATCCAACTACCGGCCAATAACCTGCCTCTGCACAACATGGAAGCTCCTGTCAGGCATCATAGCAGCTAAGATGAGTAGGTACATGGGCAGTAATACCAGCCCCAAGCACCAGCTACTGGTCGATAGAGCAGTCACTCAAGACTGCATGACCAGACAGACCAACCTGTGCACCGCTTGGATTGACTACAAGAAAGCCTACGACTCAATGCCACATACATGGATACTGGAATGCTTGGAAATGTACAAGATCAAAAAGCCACTAATAACCTTCATCAATAACTTAATTGGGCTGTGGAAAACAAGAATGTAAGCCAACTCAAAGCCAATTGCACAAGTCACCATCAAGTGCTGCATATACCAAGGTGATGCACTATCCCCACTGCTGTTCTGCATAGGCCTGAACCCCCTCAGCAAGATCATCACAAAGAGTGGCTATGGATACCGGTTCCAAAGAGAAACAACCATCAGTCACCTCCTCTACATGGATGACATCAAGCTGTATGCCAGAAATGAGCTTGACATCGACTCACTGATAAACTGGCCAAAGGAAGAGATAGAGGCCACTGACATCAAGACAAGAAAGATCCTCACAATGCATGGAGGGGTTCAGCCCAAATCCAGCACCCTGAGACTGTACACTAAGCGGAGCAGTGGAGGCAAATGGCTAGTGAGTCTCAAGACCACTGTCAAGCATGAAACAACAAAGATCCAGGAGTACATCAGGAAGATGGCCCCCAAAGATGAAGGACTAAGTGAATACCATCAGGCAGTAGAAACCCAAGGATGAGGACAAGGAGGAGGATGAACCCTCACAGAGAGACAAGCCGCTGCAAGGCATGTACCACAGACAGATAGAAGAAGTGCCTAATATCAAGAAACCCTATCAGTGGCTAGAAAAGGCTGGACTAAAGGACAGCACAGAATTACTAATCATGGCGGCACAAGAACAGGCACTCAGTATGAGATCAATTGAGGCTGGGGTCTACCACACCAGGCATGAACCCGGGTGCAGACAGTGCAAGGACATAACAGCAGGGTGTGAGATGTAGGCAGGAACAGCGTACATGGAACACCATAACCAAATAGTTGTATTTGCCAGGAGTATGTGCTGGAAGTTCCAAAGTCAAAATGGAAGACACCATCAAAGGTAGTTGAGAATGACCGAGCTAAGGTTCTGTGGGACTTCAGGATCCAGTCTGACAAACTGGTGATGGCTAACCAACCAGACATCGCGTTGATCGACAAACAACAGAAGAAAGCAGTAGTGATAGTTGTAGCAATCCCAAGCGACAGTAACATCAACTGCTCGTGCTGTTACTTTTACATTTTACTACTTGGCGTACTGGCGCCTGTAATCTTCTCTGCCCTTATCAGGTTTTCTGGGCCCTACCTCACCTGTTCCCGTTCTCTCCTGCCTGCTAAGAGATCGGGAGCCTTTTATGCAGCGGTGTGCATAGTTGCTCGTCAGTTTTCGCGAACCAACCTATCACAGCCTGGAGGAGGCGGGACATTAAAAAAAGGTTGAAGCACTACAGCAAACGGTAGAAATGTTGAACTCGTTGTTTGCTGTGTGCACAGTTTTTATTATTGACAAGTTAGTAATTTGCATAAACAAATGAGAGACTAACCACCATGTAGTACACAATAACTTACTGACTGAAAACAACCCACAAAAATGAAATTGCTGTTTTGTCCAGCTGGAATTAATATTGTAGACTACCAGTGGTAAGCTATAGTAGCCTATACTATTATCTGAAATTATAATGAATACAAAAACATTAGCACTAATCAAACCTTAACCACAGTGTGTAGGCTAATATCAGAAAATGGGTTTTGAGTGAAAAAGCTGAATCTCAACTAATAAACTATCTGTAGGCAGACTATCCAAATAACCTGTAAACATATAATACTTACATTATACTTTCTATTAATGTTATAATATTTATTAATACACTTATTTATACTTTTATTCCTCCAATTAAATATGTTTTTAGATGAGAATAAGATACACAATACATTTCAGTCTGGTTTCAGAAAGGGACATAGCACAGAAACAGAAGGTTGTCAATGACCTCAGGGTGAGCTCTGATTGTAAAAATGTTTCCATTCTTGTACTTCTTGATCTGACAGCTGCCTTTGATAGAGTGGACCACAATATTCTTTTAGATTGTCTTGAGAACTGGGTTGGTATCTGGCACTGCCCTATTATGGTTCCATACCTATCTGACTGGCAGAAGTTATTTTGTCAGTCTTGCTGACCATGTCTCAGATAATTTCGATATCCTCTCAGGTATTCCACAAGGTTTCATTCTTGGTCCTTTACTGTTTTGTCTACATTTTACCACTTGGAAAAATTATTAGTGATCATGGAGTGAATTTTCATTTTTATGCAGACTACACACAGCTATATTTATCTGTTGCACCAGACAACCCCAAAGCTCTCAACCCCTTAGTGGAATGTCTGTCTTCCATTACGCACTGGATGAGTCAAAAATTTCTAAATCTAAATGAGGACAAGACAGAAATTCTTGTGGTAGGCTCTAAGACACAGAAACAAATTATTTCTAATAGATTGCAATGTCTGGCTGTGCAGGAAAAGAGTGTTGTCAAAAACCTGGGTGTCCTGGTTAAAGGTCGCATTTTTTTATTTAAGAAACATTGCCAAAGTCAGACCCCACCTTGCCTTGGAAGATGCCAAAAAGTTGTTACATGCTTTTGTTTTTTCACGATTGGATTATTGTAATGCACTTTTTACTGGTATACCCAAAAAATATATTAATATGCTTCAACTAATTCAAAATGCGGCAGCAAGTGTTTGATCTAAAACGGAATGAGACAACACATCACTCCAGTTTTAGCTTCTCTCCACTGGCTTCCTGTAGAATTTAGAACTGATTGAACTCTTGATAGTTTTAAGAAGCTTTTAACTGATTACACATATTGTATTTATTTCATATTGTAGCCCTGACTGGTACTTAGCATGTATTTATACTAAAGGAATACAAAAATGACTAGTAGTTTTTCTAGATTTCATGAATCATCACCCAAATGTCTCCCATCACATTTTTGGTATACGTTCCTTGATAGCAGTGTTCAAAGTCTAGTATATCCTTGTGGAAGCACTTACCTTGCTCCACTGACTGTTCTCCTTGAATTTATCAACATGAGCATCAAGGATAAAGACTTCCTACATCCCGTTGTGCCGTAGTTCTTCACCAGAGTCTCAACCAGCTCCACAGAGTTTTCAGCCTTGTGATAGCCCAGGAAACCCTGAACCACTGCGACAAAGCTGTTCCAAGCTTTTTCTTTACTAGTGAACTTACTGTGATTTTACTGTATAATCTAGATCTTGAAAAACTACTCACTTCTGTTACATAGAACACTGCCTATAGATAAAGTATATATTAAGTCTTTAGAAGTCATTTTTGTATTACTTTAGTATAAATATATCTTTATTTGGATTCATAGGTTGTTTTTTCTGACTTTATGTGAACGAAAAGATAGATTCATTGGAAATGTACATTTCAAAACATCATTGTCCTAGTCACAAAAGCAAAGTTTGTGGGGAATAATAGCCATTTTCTTTACTTTTGAGGCTTAAGCAATTAGGAAAGAACACTTACTACCAAGGACCAAAAATCGTGTTACACAGCGTAATTCAATGAAAACCAAAAATCTCAACATCAAGGTGGCACTAGTGGAAAATCACCAAAGTCAGCAGGATTCATCCTGTGGCGACCAATGTCCAACACAATCGCATGACAATCCATCCAGTAGCTAAGATATTTCAATCTGGAACGAAGTGGTGGACAGAGTGATGTTGCAAGCATGGCCGGAGGAAAAAGTTACCTTTAAGTTTAGTCAGGTAGTAACTTTCCAGTGCTATTTCTCATGTCATACAAGGTTAATAAAAAAGATTGTTGAAGTTGTTTTGTAAGCCTAAGTAAAAATGAAGTTTGTGTACAGAGCAGAAGACCCCCACAGAAATAGAAACAGTTTGTGAAAATGAAAGCACTCAGACAGGCATTTTATTTTTCATTTGGGAGGAACAGGTTTATTTCAAAAAACTGTTATCATCCATAGCTGTACAACAGATGCAATGAATACAAATGATCCATAATAGCCACATTTTTAACATGCTGATAGTAAAAAATAGTCATCTTTTGTTTACCGTAAACAGAATGTAAACAGAATTCAAAATGCATCTTATCATGTATAACAAATGAAGAACATGAGATGCATACATTACTGTGTGGAGACGTTGGTGAATAAATTACATACTGTACATTTTAACAAAATGTACGAAGAAAACAAATCACATAATTATCAAGTGTCAAAGAAAATGTGTTCCTCTTACATTCAGATTTAGCTCTCTGCCAGCGTTGTGGCTCGTCACAGTTTTCACAGAAACAGAACAAAAGGTACATTTGCAGTACAACAAAAGGAGGGCATTTCATGGTTCATCTGACTGATCACGTAAACCGTATTTTTATGCACAATACAGACCATAATATATTAAGCACACAATATATTGTCCATATTTTGTCAGAGGCAATTGGCTTGAAGGGAAATTATTGATTGCCCTCTGCAGTTGATCTTAGAGTAGTCTGGAGAATATTCATAACCAGCATTTCCATGAAGTACACATCAGGAGTGTCATGTTCTAATGAGGCAAACAAGCAACAAACAAGTCTGAAAAACTCTCCCTCTGCAGTCAGTCACTCCAGTCACTGCTTTCCTTTAATTTCAAATACACCCTCTTGATCAAGAAGGTTTTGCTGGTATCTGTTCTCCCAACTTCTTGCACTATGGACTTCCTTTTCCCCCCAACTTGAAGAAAAGCAGACACACCACAATGAACATTCATTATTATTGCCAGACTGTCTTTTAACAGTACACTTATGTAAGTAAAAGTTGGCTACATTTTTAGGAGCTTTATCTGTAAGATTTTCTCATGAGGTGGGTGGAAAAAACTGGAGGCGTGTGGGCTGTGACTAAAGTTAAAATAAAGCAATGCTCCTGATATTACCTGCAACCACTGAGATATACACCTGAGGACAAAAGGTTCATTATGCTGTTATTTTAACGATCGATCATCTTCAGAGCGGCTGAAAAAGATTTCCGTTATCAGGCACTTGAGGATAGCAGGGAGGAAATGTCAGCCAAGAGGCAAATTAAATCTCTTAGCCATTTGTTCATACAAAGAAAATTAAGGGATTTAAATGTCGTCTGATGGAAAGTGCGGACAGTCATCAGTGATAACTGCAGAGAGACTGCCTTTCCTTACGCTCCCAGACGGAGAGAATTACAGGCCATTTAGAAAAGCAGTGTTTCTCACTCTCTCACTCGGCTTACTTACAGGTACTGTGCATATGTTGTCCATACACGGTTACATTTATTTGTGGTGTCTGAACTATAATGCTGCGATGATGTGTTGAAAAGAAACCCGCTTGACACTGTTCTTGATCATAAAAGTTTATTAAATCAAGGAGTTCAGCATCAATTACAAGCTCTGCAGTAGCTGGAGAGTGACCCAGCCCGATGACCACTCTGTCTTTCTGTACATCAAACATTGCTAATATAGGATATGTTTAGGTATCTGTTAGGTACCATAGAGGGGTTGGAGTCTGCAAAGTAAAAGGTCAAACCCATAGAAGGGTACAGTACTATTTTGAGGTAACAAAACAAGGGATTAGAGGTCAAATTCTATAGAAGGGTTCAGTCCCTACATAACCACCAATCACTGCTCTCCCTGTAGAAGGACACTGACCCTCTGTCCTGCTGCTACAGTGCTATTTTGAACTGTTATGAGTCAAATGCATAAGTATTGGATACTACACTTTCTTTTTATACAGTGTATACAGTGAGGAAAATAAGTATTTGAACACCCTGCTATTTTGCAAGTTCTCCCACTTAGAAATCATGGAGGGGTCTGAAATTGTCATCGTAGGTGCATGTCCACTGTGAGAGACATAATCTAAAAAAAAAAAATCCAGAAATCACAATGTATGATTTTTTAACTATTTATTTGTATGGTACAGCTGCAAATAAGTATTTGAACACCTGAGAAAATCAATGTTAATATTTGGTACAGTAGCCTTTGTTTGCAATTACAGAGGTCAAACGTTTCCTGTAGTTTTACACCAGGTTTGCACACACTGCAGGAGGGATTGCGGCCCACTCCTCCACACAGATCTTCTCTAGATAGGTCAGGTTTCTGGGCTGTCGCTGAGAAACACGGAGTTTGAGCTCCCTCCAAAGATTCCCTATTGGGTTTAGGTCTGGAGACTGGCTAGGCCACGCCAGAACCTTGATATGCTTCTTACAGAGCCACTCCTTGGTTATCCTGGCTGTGTGTTTCGGGTCATTGTCATGTTGGAAGACCCAGCCTCGACCCATCTTCAATGCTCTAACTGAGGGAAGGAGCTTGTTCCCCAAAATCTTGCAATACATGGCCCCGGTCATCCTCTCCTTAATACAGTGCAGTCGCCCTGTCCCATGTGCAGAAAAACACCGCCAAAGCATGATGCTACCACCCCCATGCTTCACAGTAGAGATGGTGTTCTTGGGATGGTACTCATCATTCTTCTTCCTCCAAACACGGTTAGTGGAAT
>NC_060155.1:9966098-9969188 GCF_021292245.1 Micropterus dolomieu | reverse complement strand
CCTTTCTTAGGATCATTGAGACCCCACGAGGTGAGATCTTGCATGGAGCCCCAGTCCGAGGGAGATTGACAGTCATGTTTAGCTTCTTCCATTTTCTAATGATTGCTCCAACAGTGGACCTTTTTTCACCAAGCTGCTTGGCAATTTCACCGTAGTCCTTTCCAGCCTTGTGGAGGTGTACAATTTTGTCTCTAGTGTCTTTGGACAGCTCTTTGGTCTTGGCCATGTTAGTAGTTGGATTCTTACTGATTGTATGGGGTGGACAGGTGTCTTTATGCAGCTAACGACCTCAAACAGGTGCATCTAATTTAGGATAATAAATGGAGTGGAGGTGGACATTTTGAAGGCAGAATAACAGGTCTTTGAGAGTCAGAATTCTAGCTGATAGACAGGTGTTCAAATACTTATTTGCAGCTGTACCATACAAATAAATAGTTTAAAAATCATACATTGTGATTTCTGGATTTTTTTTTTTAGATTATGTCTCTCACAGTGGACATGCACCTACGATGACAATTTCAGACCCCTCCATGATTTCTAAGTGGGAGAACTTGCAAAATAGCAGGGTGTTCAAATACTTATTTTCCTCACTGTATATACTGATATATAAATGCAACACTTTTGTGTTTACTATTACTCACAAATATTGTTCACAAATCTGTCAACATCCACCTCACAGGTGTGGCATATCAAGATGCTGACAGCATGGGTATTGCACAGGTGTGCCTTAGGCTGGCCGCAATAAAAGGCCACCCAAAAATGTGCAGTTCCATCACACAGCACAATGCCACAGACGTCGCAAGTTTTGAGGAAGCGTGCATGCTGACTGCAGGAATGTCCACCAGAGCTGTTGCCCGTGAATTGAATGCTCATTTCTCTACCATAGGCCATCTCCAAAGGCGTTTCAGAGAATTTGGCAGTTCATCCAACAAGCCTCACAACAGCAGACCACATGTAACCACACCAGCCCAGGACCTCCACATCCAGCATCTTCACCTCCAAGATCGTCTGAGACCAGCCACCTGGACAGCTGCTGCAACAATTGCTTTGCATAACCAAAGAATTTCTGCAAAAACTGTCAGGAACCGTCTTTGGGAAGCTCATCTGCATGCTCGTGGTCCTCATCGGGTTCTCGACCTGACTGCAATTTCGCAAAGCCACTGAAGAGGAGTGGACCAAACATTCCACAGGCCACAATCAATAACCTGCTCAACTCTATGCAAAGGAGATGTGTTGCACTGCGTGAGGCAAATGGTGGTCACACCAGATACTGACTGGTTTAGGGACGCCCCCGAACTACCCCAGTACACAGTGTAACTGCACATTTTCGAGTGGTCTTTTATTGTGACCAGCCTAAGGAAAACCTGTGAGGTGGATGGATTATCTCGGCAAAGGAGAAGTGCTCACTAACACAGATTTTGACAGATTTGTGAACAATATTCGAGAGAAATAGGCCTTTTGTGTACATAGAGAAAGTCTTACATCTTTGAGTTCAGCTCATGATGTATGGGGGCAAAAACAAAAGCGTTGCGTTTATAATTTTGTTCAGTATACATAGAAAGAGAAAGAGAAAGATCCCATATAAATAAAGAATTATGCCCTTTCAAGCAGAGATTAAATACTGACCTTACTCAGTTGTCAATGTCCGATATGTGGTTCTCCATCTGCAATTACAAGAAGAAGAAAAAAATCTGTCATGATATCAATAGAGAGATCAGTGAGATGGACATAGTCATCCATTCTTTAACTGGTCCTTTTTCAATTCCTAATCATTTTAAGTTAAATAATAAAAATAGTGAGTTTGTTGTTTAAAATGTCACATGGATGGCTTTTTCATTAAGTACCAATTGAATCAGAATAAAATAATTTGTCTTTTAGAACTGCTTTTAAGACTGCTAAAAACTAAAGAGTTGTATTTCATTCTGGTTGAATATACTTATTGGTTTTAATATTTTTTCCACAATAAATAAGGACACAAAAATCAACATTGCAGTAGATACATTCAGATACACACAAAGAAAAAAAAGTAATCAAAAGGAAACAAACCTGTATTGTATATAATGCATCATCAGAAAGTACAGAGCTGGTCTTTAGTAACATACTTCAGCTTGAGAGGCCATTCAGCCATTGATTACCGGTTGGTGCTTAGATGTTTTCCATTAAAGAGCAATATACTTTTTTGCCTATAGAATACAAAGACTGACCAGGTTTACCTATAGATAGGATCAAACCATCATGACAGAGACCCAGGATGCAAAGACATCAGCAGAAAGGTGTAACATTAAAGAAACAATTGCAGATCATTCTTGAATGTACATTTAACATGTTTTCATGTTCAGGTGACCTGATTGAGAATTCCAATTAATTTAAATGAATTAATTGGAAATGTACCAATTGAACACTCTCTGTGTGTGTTTTCATTATAAGTACCAAACACATAGTTCTTTCCATGAAACATTTTAGGAAATGATTATGAAATGTATTAAAGTTTTACCCCTGTAGGCAGTAAACTGGTCAGCCCCAGAAATAAGAGAGACATATACAGGTGCTGGTCATATAATTAGAATATCATCAAAAAGTTGATTTATTTCAGTAATTCCATTCAAAAAGTGAAACTTGTATAATGTATACATTCATTCCACACAGACTGATATATTTCAAGTGTTCATTCCTTTTTATTTTGATGATTATAACTGACCTAATGAAAACCCCAAAACCAGTATCTCAGAAAATTAGAATATTGTGAAAAGGTTCAATATTGAAGACACCTGGTGCCACACTCTAATCAGCTAATTAACTCAAAACACCTGCAAAGGCCTTTAAATGGTCTCTCAGTCTAGTTCTGTAGGCTACACAATCATGGGGAAGACTGCTGACTTGACAGCTGTCTAAAAGACGACCATTGACACCTTGCACAAGGAGGGCAAGACACAAAAGGTCATTGCTAAAGAGGCTGGCTGTTCACAGAGCTCTGTGTCCAAGCACATTAATAGAGGGACGAAGGGAAGGAAAAGATGTGGTAGAAAAAAGTGTACAAGCAATAGGGATAACCACACCCTGGAGAGGATTGTGAAACAAAACCCATTCAAA
>NC_060155.1:9959575-9965998 GCF_021292245.1 Micropterus dolomieu | reverse complement strand
GTGGACAAAACAGTTCATTTAGCACCCTGCCTGTGTACAGACAGGAGAACCAACTACTGTTTTTTCTCCAGCCACGCTGTCGGGCGCCACATAGCCTCGAGTATTCAAACACAACCTGGAACGAGTTCCTAAACTCCAGATCTAGAGAATAAGACCAGTGTGGCCCTCGGCTCAGTGTGTGGCAGTGAGGAAGAACCTTACCTTGCAGCAGGAGGAGGAGGAGAGGAAAAATAATCTTTGAGATTCTTTACTCAAAGTGTCTTTTATTAAAGTACAATCAGCAAAAAAGAAAAGAACAGAGCAAAACAGCGTCGACCGGAGTTCTGCTTTTTCAAAATACCAAGAGCTGCAACTTACATACAGACACAGACAGGATGTGACAGAATAGAATACTACATGCTTGCTGATTGGTTGATATCTAATGTCCATGCAGATGAGCCATGATCAGTCACCTGTAAGTGGTCTGTTATTCATATCACAACAAAAATGGTACACATGAACACAGAATATATATCCGTCCACCTGTTTCTGTAAATGCATTCTTTTCACTCCTCTTAAAAAAGTTGAAAAAGTTCAACGATGAATTCAATATATAATAACATTGTAAAAGCATAAAGTTGAGCAGGTTAAACAGAGTAAAATATAAAACCAAGGCAATACATATCATAAACAAAACACTTCATATGAAAATAAAATTCAATCAATTAATTAGAGAGGAAGAGGTCTTATTATAATTTTTGCCTTTTTCCCTCTCCTTTATTGAGTTATATCTTTTTTGTGCATGTAACAGGTTTGCAAAGTGAAAAAGCCCAAAGGGCCACAGAAAACTCTGCTCTGAACTGAAAAAAGCTCGTTTGTAGTCCAGCCGTTTCCCTTGTATCCCTGTGATGTCATGATAAAACACATGTCATAATGCTCGCATAGCGGCTAGTCAGACTTTGACTCTGTGATGATATTTACAGAAGCCCAACAGTTCCCACCAAGAGCAGCACTAGGCAACAGAGGCAAGGAAAAACTTCCTTTAAGAGGCAGAAACCTCGAGCAGAACCATGGCTCAGGTTGGGCGGCCATCTGCCTCGACCGGTTGGGGTGAAGGAGAGAGAGAGAGAGGGGAGGGAGGCAGCCTACACAATATACATACAGAGGCAAGTCCAGTCTATTGGTATAGCACATTTCAACAACAAGGTAATTCAAAGTGCTTTACATAAAACATAAAAGCACCAGGGAAATATAAAAAAGTTTAAAAGCAACATAGGGAAATTAATAAAAGTTACAGTGCAGTGTAAAATATTTAATTAAAAGCAATGGTAAAAAGCTAAAAACAAAGAAAAAGAAAACAATACAGTAAATGTTACAGTGCAGTGTAAGTCAATCAATCTACTAGTTAAAGGCAGTGGTAAAAAGAAAAATCTTAAATATTTAATTAAAAGCAATGGTAAAAAGAAAAGTCTTCAGTCTTAATTTAACAGAACTGACAGTTTCAGCAGACCTGCAGTTATTTGGGAGTTGGTTCCAAATACACGGAGCATAATAACTGAATGCTGCTTCTCCTTGTTTAATTTTGACTCTGGGGACAGAAAGCATTTACATTTATTCAGTTATCCAAAGTGACTTACAATCGCTATACATGTCAGAGGTCGCACACCTCTGGAGCAACTAGGGGTTTAGTGTCTTGCTCAGAGACACATTGGTAGATGGGTCATAGTGGGGAATTGAACCTGGGTCTCTCACACCAAAGGGATCTTATCCATTGCACCATCAGCAGACCTGCCCCAGACAACCTGAGAGGTCTGGATGGTTTGTAACGAAGCAGAAGATCAGAAATGTATTTTTGCCCTAAACCATTTAGTGCTTTATAAACTAACAGCAGGATTTGAAATCTATTCTTTGACATACAGGAAGCCAATGTAAAGACCACAGAACTGGATTGATGTGATCCACCTTTTTGGTCTTAGTGATGACTCGACAGCAGCGTTCTGAATCAGCTGCAGCTGTCTGATGGATTTCTTAGGAAGCCCTGTAAGGACACTGTTATGGTAGTCGAGTCGACTGAAGTTTTTCCAGGTCTTGGTGAGACATAAATCCTTTGATCCGTGATATATTCTTCAGGTGATAGTATGCTGACTTTGTAATTGTCTTAATGTGGCTCCTCAAATTCAGGTCTGAGTCCATGACTACACCAAGATTTCTGGCTTGATTTGTGTGATTACAGATTGAAGTCGAGCACTGACTTTTTATGGTTCCTCCCTGGCTCCAAAAACAATAACTTCAGTTTTATCCTTGTTCAATTGAAGAAAATTCTGGCACATTAATCCGTTGACCTGCTCAATACAGTTACTCAGCACCCCTGGTGAAATGGTTATGTAAATCTGTGTGTCATCTGCATAATTATGGTAACATATTTTGTTGTTTTTCAGAATCTGAGCCAGTGGAAGCATGTAAATGTTAAACAAAAGAGTTCCCAGAATGGAGCCTTGGGGAACTCCACATGTCATTTTTGTCAGCTCAGATGTGTGATTACCTATAGACACAAAGTAGTAGTTTTCCAGTCTGTCAAGTAATATGTTGTGGTCGACCGTGTTGAATGCAGCACTGAGATCCAATAATACTAAGACTGAAATTCTGCCACTGTCAGTGTTTAAATGGATGTCAATGAAGACCTTAACAAGAGCCGTCTCAGTGCTGTGGTGTGGTCGAAAACACATTTTTGAAAAAAACCTGTTGGGAGAATATCAAGGCAGCATGAGGAGGATTTCAGATGTTGTATTATGTCCTCCAGGTTTTTATGGTTAATAGAATCAAATTGTCTCATGCTATATGAATTGTTTTTAAGTGGACACAGGGACAAGACATATCCTGTTACTGGCATGGAGGCACTGATTGCTTGTTTAATTCTTTGAATTTTGTCTGTGAAGAAGGAGGCAGATTCATTGCAGGCCCTGGTGGATAGAAGTTCAGAGGCTACAGATACGATGGTTGGTTAGTCTGTCGAAAGTAGCAAACAGGGCACGTGCATTATTAGTGTTTTTGGTGATGATGTCAGAGAAGAAGGACCGCCTTGCATTTCTCAGCTCTAAATTATAAATGTGAAGTCTCTCTTTATAGATGTCATAATGCCACCTGCATTCAGCTTTTCGACACTCTCTTTTTTGAGACAGCGTGGCATTTCTCCATGGAGATCTTCTCTTACCAGAGACCACCTTCACCTTGGCTGGTGCAATGGCATCAATAACATTTGTAATTTTAGAATTGAAATTATCTACAACCTCATTGACTGAGACCCGTGAGAGGGCGGGTGTTGAGGAGAAAGCCTCAATAAATTTTTCACTAGTGTTTTCAGTGATATGCTGTTTTGTGATTACCTCTGTTTGTACATTTGTGTGCACGGAGATAGCACTCTCAAAGAAAACACAGGAATGATCAGAGAGAGCAACATCAGTCACCACAACCTTGGAAATGTCCAGACCCCTGGAGATGACCAAGTTCAAAGTGGGCCCCTCATTGTGTGTGGGCTCCATCACATGTTGAGTCAGTCCATGATTATCAAGAACACAACACAGTTCTTTAGTCCCTCTGTCCTGGGGGTTGTCAACATGGATGTTAAAATCACCAACAATAACCAATCAGTCAAAGTCAATACAGATTATAGACAGCAGTTCACCAAAGTCATCAAAAAAGTTTGCACAGTATTTAGGGGGCCTGTAGATATTTAGAAAAATAGCTTGAGAAGAGGAATTCAGCTGAAGAGCCACATATTCAGAAGAAGCAAAATTCCCATAAGACATCTTTTTGCTCTGAAGGGAGTCATTAAACAAAATGGCAACTCCACCTCCTCTCTTATGCACTCTAAGACCAGAAAGTAAAACAGGTTGGAGGTGAACAATTTTACTCCTGACTTGTTAAGGCGAAGTCCATCTGCCTTAAAAAGATGTCTGCGGTCCCAGAGAAAGTAAACATTTTCGGTGAAATGCACTGAATGGACAGTACATGCCGTTGAGAGTGTGTTCAATGCCATCAATCTGCTGAATCTCTCAGCTCCTCTTCGGATTGGCGGTATAGGGCCACTGATAAACACCTCAGCATTCAAAGAGCTGACCATGTTCAACAGATTATTAAAATCCTCTTTCAACACTTCAGACTGTTGCTTCACAACATCATTAGTCCCGATGTGCAATATGATGTTTTTCACAGGAGGATGTTCAGCCACGATATGCAGGATTCTTTCTGCCAAGTTGGACACCGTATCCTTCGGAAAGCAGAGTATTTTATTCAGAGTATATTTAGCTATAACTCCAGTCACTGCAGTACAGGCTAGTGCTATTGATAGGCTGCACTTGTGTAGCGCTTAGATCATAAAAGTATGGCAATAGCCTACTTTGTCTGAATAGATGACAGTCCCAGTGATTTAAAAGTATCCAAGAGCCACTGCTCATAATTAACATGAAAAAGAAAGAAAATAAAAGAGTTTCAGCGAAAGAATGCAAGCAGAGGCAAGAGCAAGCAGCAAAGCGTCTGCACTGTAAGAAAGCAGGAAGATGTCATCTAGGAGCCACAGGTGCATTCTGGGAGCGCAGTGCTCTGGTGGGGTAGTAAGGTACTATGAGCTCTTTAGGATAAGATGGTGCCTGACCATTAAGAGCTTTGTAGGTGAGAAGAAGGATTTTAAATTCTATTCTGGATTTTACAGGAAGCCAATGCAAAGTAGCTGTAACAGGGCTGACATGATCTCTCTTACTAGTTGTGGTCAGTGTGCAAGCGGCAGCGTCTTGTATTAGCTGGAGAGACTTAAGAGATTTGTTTGAGCAGCCTGATAGTGTGGAGTTACAGTAGTCAAACCTTGAAGTAACAAATGCGTGGACAAGTTTCTCAGCATCATTTTGAGGCAAAATGTTTCTTATTTTTGCAAGATAGCGTTGATGAAAAAGGTCGGTCCTTGTAGTGTGCTTTATGTGGGGGTTAAGGGACATGTCCTGATCAAACTCCTAGATTCTTCACAGTGGTGGTGAAGACAGAGGCGTTGCCATCCAGAGTAACTATGTTGTCAGACGATGCGTCTCGTGCAATAACCTCAGTTTATTCAAAGTTAAACTTCAAGAAATTATAGTATAAGACAGCCAGGTTTTTATACTGAATGCACTATTTGGACAAAAGTATTAGGACACCCCTGTCCTAATACATCTGAGAGGGGCTGTTTTTTCATGGTATGGTCTTTGATAAGGGAAATCTTAATGCTTCAGCAGACAAATTTAGATTATATTTCTTCCATCAAAACGTGTTTGGCCTTTTCCTGTATCAATACATCAATGTCACTGGGCACAAAGTACCTCCATAAAGAAATGGGTGTCCTAGTTTGGTGTGGAAGAACTTGAGCGGCCCGCTCAGAGCCCTGACCTCAACCCTATCCAACACCTTTGGGATGAACTTGAACAGGGACTGCGAGCTGGGCCCTTTCATCCGACATCAGAGCTTACAAATGCTCCTCTGGATGAACAAGCAGAAACTCCCACAGACAAACTCCAACATCTTTTAGAAAGCCTTCCAGAAGAGTGGAAGCTTTTACAGCTGCAAAGGGGGATCAACTCCACATTGATGCCTTTGGATTCAGAATGAGATGTTATGAAAGTAATGTGCAGGTTTCCCAGTGCTTTCCCAACCTGGGGGTTAGAAACCTCCCAAAGGTCGCAACACGATGAACAAAGTAGGAGAGAAGATGATGAAAAATGAAGTCTGCACCACAAACCTGACACTTCTCAAACCGTCCCTCTTTCTGTTGTCCATGTTGATGTTGTAAAAGAGTTTGAATGAAACACTTAAAGAAGGAAAACTGACGTGTCCTGAAACCAGAGGCAGTCCAGTGAGGATGTACAGGGGCAACTCATCATTCAGGTCCACATGTTAAACTACTGGAAGTGGTCTGTGGGACAAAGACTAAAGCCTCCTCAGGGGGGCGCCACAGAGCTGGAGGGAGGCAGAGATCTGCAGGAGGTGAATCGTCTCAGAAACATCTCTCCTCCTTTTCAAAGTCAGAGCTCATTCAGATCTCAACTTCCAGATATGAAACACGTGTTGAATCCTCCAGTGAGATGTCCACTTCCTGAGGATATCATGATCTCTGATGTCCATCCAGAACCATCGTCTAGAAATCAGCTTAGAAACCAGAGACAACCTGAGAATCCTGCATGTAACAGGAGCTGCTAACGGTTAATTCATCCCTTTATCCAAAGTGATGTATCTGTTAGGAATGACAAGCATCAGTGAAGTCATTCAGCTACTGTTAATGGGGACAGTGGGTCTGAATGTGAGCACATGTAAACAGGGCTCAGAGAGAACCAGCACTGGCCCGGGTCTTAGTCTGCTGATGGCTTTAACTCTTCCTGTGGTGGTGGAACCAGGAAGTACAGAGACGACATGTTGGACATAAAA
>NC_060155.1:9948617-9959475 GCF_021292245.1 Micropterus dolomieu | reverse complement strand
TAACTGAACGCTGCTTCTCCTTGTTTAGTTTTGACTCTGGGGACAGAAAGCAGACCTGCCCCAGACGACCTGAGAGGTCTGGATGGTTCGTAACGAAGCAGAAGATCAGAAATGTATTTTGGCCCTAAACCATTTAGTGCTTTATAAACTAACAGCAGGATTTTGAAATCAATTCTTTGACATACAGGAAGCCAGTGTAAAGACCTCAGAACTGGAGTGATGTGATCCACCTTTTTGGTCTTAGTGAGGACTCGAGCAGCAGCGTTCTGAATCAGCTGCAGCTGTCTGATGGATTTCTTAGGGAGCCCTGTAAGGACACTGTTACAGTAGTTGAGTCGACAGAAGATAAATGCATGGATAAGTTTTTCCAGGTCTTCCAGTCCTTTAATCCGTGATATATTCTTCAGGTGATAGTATGCTGACTTTGTAATTGTCTTAATGTGGCTCCTCAAATTCAGGTCTGAGTCCATGACTACACAAAGATTTCTGGCTTGATTTGTGGTTCTTAACATTACAGATTGAAGTCGAGCACTGACTTTCAATCGTTCCTCCCTGGCTCCAAAAACAATAACTTCAGTTTTATCTTTGTTCAATTGAAGAAAATTCCGGCACATCCAGCCGTTGACCTGCTCAATACAATTACTCAGCACCCGTATGGGATCATAGTCCCCTGGTGAAATGGTTATGTAAATCTGTGTGTCATCTGCATAATTATGGTAACATATTTTATTGTTTTTCAGAATCTGAGCCAGTGGAAGCATGTAAATTTCAAACAGAAGAGGCTCCAGAATGGAGCCTTGGGGAACTCCACATGTCATTTTTGTCAGCTCAGATGTGTGATTACCTATAGATACAAAGTAGCCCCTGTCCTTTAAGTAGGATTCAAACCATTTTAGTACTGTGCCAGAAAGTCCAACCCAGTTTTCAAGTCTGTCTAGTAATATGTTGTGGTCGACCGTGTTGAATGCAGCACTGAGATCCAATAATACTAGCACTGAAATTCTACGACTGTCAGTGTTTAAATGGATGTCATTGAAGACCTTAACAAGACCCGTCTCAGTGCTGTGGTGTGGTCGAAAACCTGACTGGAAGACATCAAAACAGTTATTTAGTGTCAAGAAAGCATTAAGCTGTTGAAAAACAGCCTTTTCAATGATTTTACTTAAAAATGGGAGATTTGATATGGGCCTATAATTGTTCATTAGTGAACTGTCTAGATTGCTCTTTTTTAAGAGTGGCTTAATGACTGCAGTTTTCAGGGCCTGTGGGAAAAAACCTGAGAGGAGAGACATGTTGACAATTTGTTGTAGATCTGAGGCCAGGCATTTAGAAACATTTTTGAAAAAACCTGTTGGCAGAATATCAAGGCAGCATGAGGAGGATTTCAGATGTTGTATTATGTCCTCCAGGTTTTTATGCTTAATAGAATAAAATTGTCTCATGCTATTTAAATTGTTTTTGAGTGGACATAGGGGCAAGACATATCCTGTTACTGGCATGGAGGCACTGATTGCTTGTCTAATTGTTTGAATTTTGTCTGTGAAGAAGGAGGCAAATTCATTGCAGGCCCTGGTGGATAGAAGTTCAGAGGCTACAGACACAGGAGGGTTGGTTAGCCTGTCGACAGTAGCAAACAGGGCACGTGCATTATTAGTGTTTTTGGTGATGATGTCAGAGAAGAAGGACCGCCTTGCATTTCTCAGCTCTAAATTATAAATGCGAAGTCTCTCTTTGTAGATGTCATAATGAACCTGGATATTTGTTTTCCGCCACCTGCATTCAGCTTTTCGACACTCTCTTTTTTGAGTTCTAACCAGCGTGGCATTTCTCCATGGAGATCTTCTCTTACCAGAGACCACCTTCACCTTGGCTGGTGCAATGGCATCAATAACATTTGTAATTTTAGAATTGAAATTATCTACAAGCTCATTCACTGAGACCTGTGAGAGGGCGGGTGTCGAGGAGAAAGCCTCAATAAATTTTTCACTAGTGTTTTCAGTTATGCCGTTTTGTGATTACCTCTGTTTGTACATTTGTGTGCACGCAGATAGCACTCTCAAAGAAAACACAGCAATGATCAGAGAGAGCAACATCAGTCACCACAACCTTGGAAATGTCCAGACCCTTGGAGATGACTAAGTCCAAAGTGTGCCCCTTTTTGTGTGTGAGCTCTGTCACATGTTGGGTCAGTCCATAATTATCAAGAACACAACACAGTTCTTTAGTCCCTCTGTCCTGGGGGTTGTCAACATGGATGTTAAAATCACCAACAATAATCACACAGTCAAAGTCAATACAGATTATAGACAGCAGTTTAACAATGTCATCAAAAAAGTTTGCACAGTATTTAGGGGGCCTGTAGATATTTAGAAAAATAGCTGAAGAAGAGGAATTCAGCTGAAGAGCCACATGTTCAAAAGAAGCAAAATTCCCATAAGACTTCTTTTTGCATTGGAGGGAGTCATTAAACAAAATGGCAACTCCACCTCCTCTCTTATGCACTCTAGCTTCACTCATAAAACTGAAGTTGGGAGGGGTAGACTCGATAAGGACAGCTGCACTGTTATCTTGGTCCAACCAAGTTTCAGTTAAAAACATGAAATTAAGATTGTGAGTTATTATAAAATCATTGATTAAAAATGTTTTTCCTGCCAAAGACCAAACGTTTAACAAAGCTAATTTTAGTGTGTTAAAAACATTATCTGGCCCACTTTTTTCGACAGGCTGCGGCTGATGAGGAATTAATACTAAATTTGCAGGATATAGTGAATGCTTCCTGTTTCTTAACACATTCACCATGCTTCTTCTGTTACCTGTCAAGACAGGGATGGAGTAGACTACCAGCACACTGGGCCCCAGCTTGTCCTGGGAAGAGTCATGAGTGCTATTTTCCTTGTATCCTGGACCCAGCACATATCAGACAGAGCTTACTGGGCTTTTTTGCCATTGTGGAGCGGGAGGACGGGTTGGGCGCTGTATTTGTGACACATGTGTCAAACCTGGAGGACTTAGAACCAGTAGTGGAGGTGGATGGTGAGGGGGGTTTATGGTAGAAAAAATGGGAGTGGAGCGAGGGAAGGTGCGGGGAGTAAATTTTGTCCCAGCTCTAACCAGGTCTTGCATGTGATCAGTGAAGTCCAACAGGCCTTAAAAAGATGTCTGCGGTCCCACAGAAAGTAAAAGTATTCGATGAAATGCACTGAATGGACAGTACATGCCGTTGAGAGCCACGTGTTCAATGCTATCAATCTGCTGGATCTCTCAGCTCCTCTTCGGATTGGCGGTATAGGGCCACTGATAAACACCTCAGCATTCAAAGAGTTGACCGTGTTCAACAGATTATTAAAATCCTCTTTCAACACTTCAGACTGTTGCTTCACAACATCATTGGTCCCGATGTGCAGTATGATGTTTTTCACAGTAGGATGTTCAGCCACGATATGCAGGATTCTTTCTGCCAAGTCAGACACCGTATCCTTCGGAAAGCAGAGTATTTTGGTGTTCTTACTGCACATGCTTCTTACATCGTTTACAGCAGAGTCACCCACAATCACAGTTTGAGGCCCAGTCGTTAGCTTTCCCTGCGGCCTTTTACTTTCTGATTTACTCTCAGTCCTTACCCTTCTGTGTGAGGACGGGAGGTTATCCAGGTCATCAGACGGAGATCCAGGGTCCTGCAAAAGTGGTGAAAATCTGTTCTGCTGTTGCACACTCGGTTGTTGGGGAGGTTTGTTGCTAACTCTCCCTTTCGCAGCTGTCTACGGCTGTGTCCTACCAAGAACAGGGGTTGAAGAGGCGCTCTGCCTGGATGATAATGCAGGCCAGCCAGTCGCATCACAAATCTTAGGGCGCTGGGTTCTGCCTGTTACTCGTCCTCCCATTTCCCCAGGAAATGATTTACTCTTAGGCTTTGCACCAAGAGCGTTCCAGGGAGGACTCCCACTTTCAGATTTATTACCCAGTACACAGGCCTGCTGCTTCTTGGTAGTCTTGTTGGTGCTGTTTTGGGTCCACGGTAAAGTGGTGTCATTCCCACATAGTCCATTCACTTCCACATTCACTTCTAACCTGTGGATCTTGGTTTCCAGCACTGCAATTTTCTGTAGAAGTTTGTAGAAGTCGTCCGTGGAGAAGGGGGGCATCTTGTTGCTAATTAGCATTAGCTATAACTCCAGTCACTGCAGTACAGGCTAGTGCTATTGATAGGCCGCACTCGCGTAGCACTGAGATCATAAAAGTTTGGCAAGTATGGCAAGAGCCAACTTTATCTGATAGTCCCAGTGATTTAAAAGTATCCAAGAGTTGCTGATTTCTAGCAGGAAAAAAAGAGAGTTTAAGCAATAGAATGCAAGCAGAGGCAAGAGCAAGCAGCAAAGCGTCTGCACTGTAAGAAAGCAATCTAGTGTATGCTGTCCAATGCAGTGAGGAATGCACAGACCTGTATATTGGGGAAACTAAACAACCACTACACAAATGCATGGCTCAACACAGAAGGGCCAACTCCTCAGGTCAAGACTTTACCTACATCTGGAGGATAAAGGACAGTCGTTTGAGAACCACCAGGTGCACATTTTAGACAGAGAAGATGGATGGTTTGAAAGAGGTGTCAAGGAAGCCATCTACACCCGGGTTGAGAAACCGTCGTTGAACAGAGGAGGGGGCCTACGCCACCACTTATCCCCCACTTACAATGCGGTCTTTTCATCACTTCCCAGGAAACTCAACAAACGTAACCTATTCTCAGGTGAAGATGCCAACGATGGTCGTTCAGTCTTGAGTTCAGTCTTCAGCCTCGGGTAGTCCTAATGACCATAACGACTGTCGTTATTACAGCCAGGAACACTAAAGGCTCGTGCAGACTACACGACTTTCAGCGTCGGCCGATGGCCGTACCGTTCACACTACACAGCTTGCCATCTTGTAACGGGAGTCTTGACGTTGTCACCCGACACTGGTCCCCAAACCACGTTTTGTCAAGAAAACACACGTGAAACAGGAAATGACACGAACCTACAGACAAAACAGCTGTTTGTTATTATAAAGATACCAATTATAAAGACAAAAAATATGGGTGAAAGAATGGATTAGCACACGCAGGTAGCAGGGATTGTCTGAGCTACAGAGAGAGCTGGATGTGAGTAAAAAGTGTTTTGCGGTGAAAAAGTAGCTGCCTGCTCTCACTGGCTGAATGTGGATGTCGAGTCGGCCGACTTCTCCAGATATTTGGCACGCTAGATATCTGGCAGACGTCGGCGATGTGTCAGAAATGTGACGGGAAGCCGTTTTGACGCATCATTGAGTAGTTCACACATAACGACTGGCGACCGCCGATCAACCCGATTTACTCCCGATCACAGCCTGACGGTCACCGAGCTCGGCGAGCAGCAAATCAGGCTAAAAATCATGGAGTGTGAACTAGGCCTTATGAACCAGCGGTATCGATGATACTGGCAAATGACCCCACTGAGGTTAAATAGCTTAGTTTCCCTACCAGTCAATCAGAACGGAAGAAGTCCTTTGGATGAGGGACGAAACGTCTTCTAGTATCTTCAACCAAGTCCAGTTGCCCTTGACTTTAACCTTGGATAACTATGCCCTGGATGACTGAGAATCTTCACAGACAAGTCTTACTAGTATTTTTCTGGACAACAACACAGGGGTAGATCCACGGTATTAGCCTAATATCGGTTCACACAGGATTATCGCTGTATTAGCTGTAGTAAGAGATGCACAGATTACATTTTTCATAGCTGATTCCAATTACTGATTTTTTTAAAAGGTCTGACCTTCTGATACTAATTTAGGCCGATTTTCTTTCTTTGTAAGAACTATAATTGACAGCATACACAAACGTTTTTGTAACTTTTTATTGGAAAAACCTATTTTTATTAGAATTCTTGGGAAATTTTATTGTCATCAGCACAAGTATAAATGTTGGCTATTCTCACTGGGGTCCATTCGATTGGATTGTCATAATGAAACATTGATTATTAAATAACATTCGTTTTTTCACTGGAAGGTGCTGTTATAGCCTACAATCTAACTGAAAATAAACTGCAGTAGCCTATAAACTAGGCTATCTTTAAATATATTTTACTTAAAAATATTTGAAAGAACACATTGTCGTATTTCTAATCTCACCATTTTAATTCTACTTAATTCCCCACCTCATTTTTGTGTTTAATCACAAACAACAGTAAACCGCTCACCTTGCTTTTCCCTTCAGACACACATGCACACACCTGTGTGTGTCTCTCTGTATCTGTAGGCTATTTGTCTGCTCTGACTTTATTTATCAGCAGTTTTATAAAAGACAACTCGCGTTTCCTACTTTCCACCCGCAATTCCGTTTTCACAGCAGCATGAGCCGCATGTGGAGGAGGCTTGTTGTTAATTACCGATCGAGACCCATCACATCGTCACCAACAACTGTGTTCACTGTTGCTTTACCTGGTCCCTGCTTTAAAATATCCATCTTTCTGTGTGTTTCTCTGCAGATGTGGGCCTAAATAGTGAGCGCTGCGTCTTCATCACGCTAGTTCAGGGATTTTCAAAGTGTGAGGCGTTCCTCCTTAGGGGGGCTCCAAACAGTTTAAGGGGAGGCACAGTGAATGGAAGTAAAACAATATTACAAAAATGATCACATAAAATAGCCTACATGTGTGAGAGTTGCGAACTGTTTTTTCCCCCCATCAGTCAGAAACTAATGAATGCCTTAGGACAGATCTTTTTAAAAACTATTTGGTGTAGTCAGAAGTTATGTCAAACAGCAATATTAGGCTATTTTGGCTCAAATGTTGAGTGTCTCTGGGATCAAATAATATAATCACGATCCCATTGGCATCCAGGAATTGAGCGAAACTTACCAAGTAAACTAAAGATGTGGTAGGGAGGGCACCGTTTCCCAAGCTTTGTCTGAAGGGAGGCCCGCAGTCTCAGACTTTGAAAACCCCTGCTCTAGTGAATAGCTGTGTTTGGCTGTGACATGAGGTTACTGTCTGTGCACACGAAACACAGCTCTGTGCAGCGTGTTTGTAACGTTCAAAATAAACGGCAGAAAATTGGATATTTGACACTGCTCTGCCCTGGTCACCGGTCATCAGAGTAATCAGCCTATTTCAGGCCCTGTCTACACGAACACGGGTATTTTCATAACCGTGACTTTTTCTACGCGGTTTGGCCGTTCGTACACACGGAAACGCAGCATCGGGTCACTGAAACCGAACATTTTTGAAAACCCCTGCCAAGGTGAGGATTTTAGGAGTTTTTGCCTTGCGAGGTCAGCGTGCGCCGCTATCTGCTGTGTTTGATGTGAGATTGTGCGCCACTGCCTGCTTTGTTTACAATTTTATTAGGCTCTGATTGGCCAACGTGTGTTTACGTTTAGGGCCATATCGCCGCCAGGTGGTTTAGAATGCTCTTGACTGCGCTTGATAGCGCGTGTTTGTGTTTTCATGTGGACGGAGATTTTTTTGTCCGTGTCCGTGTGGACTAGGCTGCAGTCCCCAGCTGATAAATCCGCGCATCTCTAGCTGTAGAGGATGACTTACAATCCAACAAGCTATTAAACAAGCTACTAAACAAGCTAGGTAATGTTATAATAACATAGTGGGCTCATGGAAAGCATCATCTGTTTTAAAGACAAACGAATAAGTTCATCCGATGTTTCAAGTGAATAAAACAGCCCTGCCAGCCTACTTAACATCACTGCAGCTCCCCAACTACTGAAGGATTCAAACTGGTTTTCTCACACCGGACTCCTGTGAAGTGAAGAGGGAAAGCAGGCAGTGGACCAAACCACTATCAGGCAAGGGAGGGGAGACTCAAAATGTTTCTAAACTGAAAACGCACTTTTATTGCCCTGTTTGTGTTTGTATTGTTTTACTAATTATTCTAAGTATATATCATTATATTATTTAATGTTTTTGTTCTGATCCCTCCGTGATTTCCACCTATGTAAATGGCCATCCTTTTAATTAACACAGTGCACTGCTGAGGGTTTAAGTGTGCATAAACTTGCCAAAGAAACATAAGTTTGTGTCATGCACCACCACGCGCCTGAAAAGCTTTGAGAGCGGAAGTCGGATATTTCAACTTGGAAATTTCCCAGTTCCTACCGGTCTGGAATGCGGCATTACACTTTACATCTGGTTTGTTAAATACACACAAGTGAAATTTATATATGGCAATTTAGATTTATGGGTGGTCATGTGTGAGGCAGCTTCTTAGCTGAGAGCAGTAACTTCCTGGCTTTTGTTTTTGTACAGATTAAATGTGTTTAGTGATGCTGGAAGGCTGATTTTATTACCCTTTTAGACTGAGCAAAGCTAAATGACTCACCTGTTTCCTATCTTTATGCTTAACTAACCGGCTGTTATAGTCACCATCCAGACATGAGTTGTGCCAATCTTTTCATGTAACTGCAAGAAGTAAACACATCAAATGGAGATTAAAAGTTAGGGTGATCATACAACTGTCTTTCCTTTACTATACTACATGAATGGCATACAAGTTATTTCTATGATCATGATGCTAAGGGAGAAAATGTAGCCTACAATATTTAAGCTATGCAAATAAGCAGCTGCTGATTTATAAAATCCACCAAACCTAAGATGGGGAAATGTATTTCTTTAGTTCACAGTTAGTTTAGTTGTGTTTTAATATTCATCTTGTTTGTAATTTTTTACATCTTGCTGGTTTTTGGATTCCTTTTGAAAGAGATGGCACTAAAAAAAGATGTTTCATTGACAAGAATAGAGAGAGAGGAATGAATGGGGTTGATGTACAGAGGGCAGAATATGTGAGGTCTGTTTGAAAAGTGTCTTCATTTGAGCAGGTGGTTTGAACTCTCACACTCACTCCACCTTCTTATCATACACTTTTACGTGTAAACACAGAAGAGGGGTGTAATGGGGGCTGAAGAATGTGATTAATAATTAGGCTGCAGGTTTTCCAGATCTATAAAAGACCCTCTGTGTCCTGCACACAGGTAGTACAACTAAGTTATCAGTTGAAGCCTGAACTGTTCATCCCTCAAAAATAAATGTTTTGTTCACTGAGTTCAGGAGCATTCTCCTGATGTAAAGCTGATTGTTTCAATAATCATCTGTTTGTTCTCAGCAGGTTGTGGTGATAAGATGGAGGCCATGCAGGTGATTTCCTTGACTCTGCTGTCTGTTCTCACTGCCAGTGCTCAGATCCGGACGTCCAGCAAATGTCCCAAACCCGCTGTTCAGGCCAACTTTGATGCTACCAGGGTGAATACTAAACTCTTTATTTTTTCCTTGTCTTTCCTTTGCTACTAAATCATATTTTACCAATATTGCCTCTTTTGCAACAATTAAATGTCCAGTACCTACTCAGTTTTATTAGTGCGTGAAATCCTGTGTTTCTTCTGCAGTATATTGGAAACTGGTATGAGATCCAAAAGCTGCCAGCAGCCTTCCAGAAAGCTGAGTGCAGCACTGCCACCTACAGCCTGAAGTCCGGGAGTCATTGAGGTCCTCAACAGAGAGCTGCTGTGAGTACATGCTACCCAAATGTCTACAGTTTTAATGTACTCTTTAAGAATTACTGCTTAAACCATACATTTTTTGGAACTATAACACCTCATTTTCAGTGAAAAATCTTTTTTAATTCCTCTAAATTTGTGAGTAATTCCACACAAAACAGCCCTGAGATGCAAGTGTTTTCACACAGGACTGTCTATTGCTTTTGCATTTTTAAAGCCATGTTGTAAAAATGTTTTACCTTTTTAATGCATCAGGTGAATTGAATGTGCCTAATTATACACAGGATCACAGACTGATCTTTTTATACGGTTTGAAATTTATGAAACAACAGCATTTAGTGGGGAAAAAGGAGGATATACTATACGTACATTGCAACTTCAAATTAGGAAACACGTGACATAAATAAATAACTGTTTACGTATTTCAACTTTGTTTTTTATCGTGATGATGGAACAATTAATTTTATCGTCGGCTCTTGCCAAAGTCAAGAACCCTGCTGAACCTGCCAAACTTGAGATTTCTTTCTTTGAAAGTAAAGAAGTAGTATTCATTATAAATATACAGTTTTCTCACATTCAAGTTCAGTCAGTCTTTATACAGTGAGGAAAATAAGTATTTGAACACCTATTTTGCAAGTTCTCCCACTTAGAAATCATGGAGGGGTCTGAAATTGTCATCGTAGGTGCATGTCCACTGTGAGAGACATAATCTAAAAAAATAAATAAATCCAGAAATCACAATGGATGATTTTTTAAACTATTTGTATGATACAGCTGCAAATAAGTATTTGAACACCTGAGAAAATCAATGTTAATATTTGGTACAGTAGCCTTTGTTTGCAATTACAGAGGTCAAACGTTTCCTGTAGTTTTTCACCAGGTTTGCACACACTGCAGGAGGGATTTTGGCCCACTCCTCCACACAGATCTTCTCTAGATCAGTCAGGTTTCTGGGCTGTCGCTGAGAAACACGGAGTTTGAGCTCCCTCCAAAGATTCTCTATTGGGTTTAGGTCTGGAGACTGGCTAGGCCACGCCAGAACCTTGATATGCTTCTTACAGAGCCACTCCTTGGTTATCCTGGCTGTGTGCTTCGGGTCATTGTCATGTTGGAAGACCCAGCCTCGACCCATCTTCAATGCTCTAACTGAGGGAAGGAGCTTGTTCCCCAAAATCTCGCAATACATGGCCCCGGTCATCCTCTCCTTAATACAGTGCAGTCGCCCTGTCCCATGTGCAGAAAAACACCGCCAAAGCATGATGCTACCACCCCCATGCTTCACAGTAGAGATGGTGTTCTTGGGATGGTACTCATCATTCTTCTTCCTCCAAACACGGTTAGTGGAAT